>NC_083768.1:11569180-11704180 GCF_963514075.1 Conger conger
ATCTGCAGTCATTCATAGTGGTAGCACTGTTAGCGTACTTAGCACTGGACTGGACACACCGGGAAGATGAAACTGATACGAAGCTTGTCGTCCAACTGCGATGAAAGCAGTAAATTAACATTGTGCAACGCAGGACATGTTTATTCGCTCGTTTTTCCTCTCACAAGGCCTGTATATGGCCTCCTGGGGCCTGATCTCTGGCAGGGGGGAGGTGTCACCTCAGAGCCCTTCAGCCTCGAACCTGGCCCAGCTGTTATTCTTAGACCTGGAGCGCCCTACGCAAACTCGAGCGCGCCGAGGTGGATTTCACACACTGGCGTTCACCCGCAGGAACCCGCAGCGACGGTCCGGGATTCTCTCTCCGCACAGACGGACATCAGCCTGGCTTCCAGAGGAGTTATTTAGTGATGGAATAACCCACTTTTAACAAAGGAAGTGTGACATCATTGCTGTGGAACTCGGAATGTTTTGGAAAGGCATCAAGTCTCCCCCTACCATTTTACCCCCTCTGTGGCCCCCACATTTCGGCCCACTTCTGACCTCTAGTGGCCAAAAAAAGACGTGACAACATCATCACGAAAACGCATGTATTCACGTATGAGCAGAAGCTCTTGACTAACTCAGCTTACATCCTTTACACAGAATCCATAGAGCTGGGTTTTCACGTGGCCAGTATGTCAGGTTAAGTACCGAGCCCAAAGGTACAGCAGTGCTCCATCTGAGAGCCTACAACTTCACAGTTGAGAATTCCGTTCCCAAACCATTATGCTACACTGCCCCCTATGGTTAAATTATATGCTACTGCATGCCGAATAAGTTTATTTGGGGAGAAGCCCATACACCCATACAGGCATACAGCCACTCTTGTACTTGAAAATGGGCTGAATTAAGGTGCCGAATTAAGGTGCTGAATGAATGTGCTGAATGAATGTGCTGAATTAAGGTGCTGAATGAATGTGCTGAATTAAGGTGCTGAATGAATGTGCTGAATTAAGGTGCTGAATGAATCTGCTGAATGAATGTGCTGAATTAAGGTGCTGAATGAATGTGCTGAATTAAGGTGCTGAATGAATGTGCTGAATTAAGGTGCTGAATGAATGTGCTGAATTAAGGTGCTGAATGAATCTGCTGAATGAATGTGCTCAATTAAGGTGCTGAATGAATGTGCTAAATGAATGTGCTGAATTAAGGTGCTGAATTAAGGTGCCGAATGAATCTGCTGAATGAATCTGCTGAATTAAGGTGCTGAATGAATGTGCTGAATTAAGGTGCTGAATGAATCTGCTGAATTAATCTGCTGAATGAATGTGCTGAATTAAGGTGCTGAATGAATGTGCTGAATTAAGGTGCTGAATGAATGTGCTGAATTAAGGTGCTGAATGAATGTGCTGAATGATTGTGCTGAATTAAGGTGCTGAATGAATCTGCTGAATGAATGTGCTGAATTAAGGTGCTGAATGAATGTGCTGAATTAACGTGCTGTGGATGACGGTGGATGTACCGGTCACACAGAGAGCAGCAGAACTCCTTCCTCCCCCGCGCTCTCTTCGCGATGCGGGGCGCCTCGCCTTCTGTAGCCCCACCCCCACCCCCGTCTCCATCTCCGTCTCCGTTCTGCAAACCGCCCTTCCTCCACCCCCTCGGTCTCCTCTTCCTCTGCCCCCGGCCGGCCTCTGGCCCCGCCTCTGCAGACTCCACCCCCCTTTGAGGGCACCTGTGTGGAGGAGAGGAAGGGACTTTGACATCTGGCTGCTCAGCGCTCCCCTCTATGACTGACAGCTGTGTAAGACACAGTTTTACATTACATTACATTACATTACAATACATTAAAGGCATTTAGCAGACACTTTTATCCAGAGTGACGTACAATGAAGCGCAAAACGAACCTATACTCTTTGCTTTTGGTAAAACACTGAGAGTTGTCAAGTACAGCGCATTCAGGGCTGCAAGCAGTACCTAATTATCTCAACATACAACTTTTAACTATGAACCGGTGTATTTTATAACCTTCCTGCCAAAAAAAGAATTGTAATGCTTTTCTACAAAAACAACTTCTTAACAAGTGTTTTGGTCTTGTAATGTTTTCATCTTTAAGTTTAAAATCATGTTCACTAGCTCGTAATGAGTAAAACTGTCTCACCTCATTGTGGAAAAAGTCATAGTCAAAGTAAGGTTTGAAGTCTAAATACGAGATGCGTTAAGATGGACCTGATCTGGTTTTTGCGGCAGTCATCACACAGTGGTGTTCAGACAGGGACACCTACGTGCTGCTGGAGCTGGTCTCTGGCCCGGCCTGCTGGCCCTGCAGGGGGCTGTGTTCAGTCAGCATGTGCCTGCGGACGCTGTCCCATGACTGGTCTACAGGAGGAGAGAGAGGCAGAGACAGCTTGAGCCTGCGGCCTCTCGACCAGGAGGATTATATGGGCCGCAAAATAACAACGCTCTCTTCCGGTCCAGTGGGCAATGCAGAGAACAGGACACAGAAAACGATAGGCCCATGTACATGCAGCTCTGATCGTGTTATGCGATCGCTTGTGGAATAACATTATGTTCAGGTCACAAGCATCTTACATAACAGGTCTGGTGGAAATTGCTCAGAACCTAAATAGATCATTTCTGTATTAGTTCCATGCTGTATATTAAAAATGAACTCACATCATGGACTGAGTTGTTGACTTGACTTTAAATGAATAAAACAAGAATGGTGATTTGGATGACGCTGTAGAGTAGGGCTACTCAACTCCAGGTCCTGCAGGCCACAGTATCTGTAGGCATTTGCTCAAACGTCCACTACACCATTAATGAGCTTCCTGAACCATGAGGGGGAATAATTAGTGAAATCAGGTGGTGTAGCACATCATTGGAGCAAATACTTACAGACACTGTGGTCTGCAGGACCTGGCCCCATATCTATAAACCATCTGAACCTTGGAGTACTGCCTGACCTGGGATCGGTTTTACCTTATAGTTCATAACAGAGATTTGGACATGGAAAGGGAAAAACCTGATCCTAGATCAGCAATCCTACTGGAATGCTTCACAAATGTTTGTCCCTGGAGTTGAATAGTGCTACCATAGACAAATTAAATGTTGGGAATAAAATGACACTTTGTGAAGAGAGCTGAACTTGTGCTGACCTGAGTCAAATACATACTTGTTTTGGATTCAAATACTTTTCTACGCTTCACTAGAGCTTGTCTGGTGTATTCGAACCTATGAAATTCTCTCAAAAAGTTCAGACCCCCACCTTCTGGTCCTCTTGGTTCGCTCAATTGCAACAGGCAGGATCAATCGAGCACAGAAAAGTATTTGAATCCAAAGCGATGACGCGTTTGACCCAGGTCTGACTCCACTGAGTTCAGCACAAGCGCGAGCCTGCGTCATGTGACCCCGAGGCCTCGGAGGCGAGCGAGGCCCCTTTCCCGACCCTCCGATGGGGGGCCTGCCCACCTCTGAATCCGCAGTGGAGGCACTTGAAGCCCCCCTGGGCGTGGCAGCGGGCGTGCAGCTCCCTCTCCTGCGGGGAGCGGCACCAGACGGGGCAGCGGGCGCACCGCACGGGGTCGCCCCTCCGCCTGGCGTGCCGTCGGCGGTGGGCGTCGCGCGCCTCGACGGTCCGGAAGGCGCGGGCGCACAGCGGGCAGCGGTGGGGCCGGCCGCCGCCTCTCCTCCCGTGGGCCCTCCAGTGGCGCTCCATCTTGCCCCAGGCCGGCGACTCCCAGCCGCAGCGCGGGCAGCGGAAGCCCCGCTCGCCCGCGTGGCACCTCAGGTGCAGCTCCAGCTGGGACCGCGAGGTCAGGCTCGCCCGGCACAGGACGCAGGACGGGCCCCGCCCCGCGCCCGGCAGCTTCGGGACGCCCGCGGCGGCGGCGGGGCCGCGCGGCTCCTCAGCCTGGGGGACGTCGGCGTCCCGGCTTCGCTCGGGCGCCGGGCTGGACCTGGGCTCCGGGGTCCCGCTTCTGGGGAGACACTTCATGTTGGAGATCCGGCACAACCCCAGCGACATGAGGTGGGCCGACTGGGCCATCTCCTCATCCTGCGCCCCGGGGCCCACAGAGTCCATGGGGTACGGCAGGGGCCCGGGGAGTTCGACTGAACCGCCGTCCTCCAACCGGAACTCCGCTGGCTCCTGTTCTGCCTCACCCTCTTCTTCTTCAAACAGGGTGCTGACCTGGAGAAGGACAATTATCATAATACTGCCCATTTCAGCTCCCATTTCACTGTCCATTTCACTGCCTTAAGCCATGTGGCCTACAGCAAACCGGCCTTATTTACCTACACATAATGGTCTTGCTCAGTTCTGTATGTTACACTTACACATTCATTAGCCATCGTTGAAGCTTAGCTTTCAGCTGTAGGCATAGAATAAGGTGTTGCATTGTTCTAGTTTTCAATATATTTATGGAATAAATGATTAGTGTCAAAGTCTTGGGTCCATCCCCGATCAGCAGAATGGTACAATACACAGTCACGGTCTGAGTCAAAGTCAAATTCGAAGTCTGCTGAACCCGTAACCTACCTCACAGGTGTGAGCGACATGGAGGCCGCCATCGGAGTTGGAGCCAAGACCCATGTCACATGACTGGGGGCTGATGTTGTGCAGCATGCTGTACATGGGCAGCAGGAAGGACATGCGTTCCAGGCCCATGTGGTCGATGTGGTCTTCGCCATCCTTCGCACCCGAGTGCAGTTCGTCCTCCAGGCCATAGGGGGAGCTGCTGCTGTCGAGCTCCCCGTCAGCGACCCCCACCTCCACATCCAGGCTCTCACCGTCATCCTTCCCCAGACAGGACAGAGGGCGCTGGCAGGCCCGTCCCAGGTCGTGTCTCTCCGCGACGTGCGTGCTGATCCTGGCCTTCAGGCTGCTGGTGAACTGGCACACCCGACAGCGGTACACCTCCACCAGGAAGGCCTCCACCAGGGTGGACACCTGCGCCTCCATCCCCTCCGCAGTGCTGCAGTACAGCCTGGAGGTGGCGCTCTCCTCCGCGAGGTGCAGTGTTACCGGCTGAATGTCCTGGAAAACATCCTTCAGATGGCTCATCCTCTTACCTGAGGAGACAGAACATGGCATTGGTGCAGGAGCCAGGATCAGTTCACTGGGGGCGACATGGCTCAGGCAGTAAGAGCAGTCGTCTGGCAGTCGGAGGGTTGCCGGTTCAATCCCCCGCCCGGGCTGTGTCGAAGTGTCTCTCAGCTAACCCCCAAATGCTCCTGACGAGCTGGTTGGGGCCTTGCATGGCAGCCAATCACTGTGAGTGTGTGTATGAATGGGTGAATGGAGAAGCATCAATTGTACAGCGCTTTGGATAAAGGTGCTGTATAAATGCCTGCCATTTACCATTTGAGCTGAGGCTGAACATGCATTTCACAGTGGCGGGAATAGGACACAAAATTCAGAGATAAAGTGGCTGTGGGGTACTACAGTACCACTGGTCATTAAAATCTAATACCTTACATTTAAATAGAAATTGAATAGCTTTAAGAGGTCAGTCAAATTGCACGTGAAAACGTGCACATATTTTTGGTGTTGGGGAAAAAACGTCCACCGAGTCAGATCAGCTCAGCAGACACAATCAGCCAGAAAAGTCCAGAATCTTCCACTTTGATCACTTTTGCTTTATTCAAGTGTGCACAGGGAGACACAACACAATACTAAATCTGGCGGTTGTCTGAACAGGAAACTTGGCGATACCATTTCAGAAGATCTAATTTTGGCATGGTTACACTTCATTTGACATCATTTAAGATGCATGTAATCCATGCTTCATCGCAACCCTGGCAGTGTCTATCCTTATGAACCTAATTTTTAACTTTGCTTACAGACATCTCTTTCATGCCACACGTCATTCATGTTTATTTTCTCCGCCTTGAGGCATTGGACTATCTAGGACACGACCTAGTATTTCCCATAGGTGGCAAGAAAAAATATCAAAGTAAGTTACGAATAAGATGTATATCTAGTTGGATAATTAGTTATTAACGTAACCTTAGCAATACTGAAATGCTGCCGTTACATCGCTAAAGATTAGCTGGTTATGGTCCTGCCTACACCGATAACGTCAGCATGATGGCTAACATCACATTTTACGAGTTAAGTAGCCAGTAGATTAAGTACACAATCGCTAAGTACAGTAGCTAGCTATTGTGGCTAACTGGAGTTACAATCTCAACACTGCCCCTTGTTTTGGCAAATATTAGCTTACCTTATTCATAAAGTGTGGATGATGTGGTGCACTTGTTTCGCAGTAAGTTACTGTTTTCTAAAATCATTTTATTGTATTAACTTGCGCCATTGAAGATGAAAACGTCACATCAATGCACTTCCAGGAAGCGTAGATGTATTCACGTCCTATGATTTACATGCTGACTTTAGGCACCCCTTCAGCTTTTACGTCTTGATACTTATCTGAGCCATGGTGTTCATGTATTTCGAATTGTTTTATTTCCTAATTTGAATAACATAGATTATTTACCAAATGCTTCCATTTTAAATTTATTTGTTAATAAACTTAGATCTGTAATACTTTGTCAACTATTATTTTTATTGATTCCATTCACTAGCTAGGTCTCTTCAAGTAGCTTGCTTTTTATTGGTCGTTTCTGGCCAGAGTAATTTGAAGTTTTAACCAATGTCTACATAGAATATTTTCTGTTTTTAGAGCATTTTAAAATACTACACAATATTCAGAATAAATTATTTTCTTCACATCTCTACTATGTCAGTACATTTGTGACGGTTCCCTACTCAGTACGTTTTCTGTTTTCCCATTGCGCATGTCCATTATAGACAGCGAGACAACGAAAATGGCCGATATGGAGATGGAGGTTGACGGCAAAAGCTTGGACAGTGTGAAAGAACGAGAGTAAGAATATCACACTTCGTCAGTATTCCCACAGATCTATTGCGAGAAAGTTTTCAGTTAGACTATGCATTACGTTGAACGGAGTACCCCCTTGGATGGCCTGTTTCTGTGCTTACGGTCTAAAGATGGCTTGCTCATTTAGCCTTGCTATTTAGCTAGCTAGCGCTAACGCTAGTACTCCTGCTACATTGCTGCTAGCTAGTTGCCTGCGTGCCGTTTGTGGAGTGACTCGTGTATTTAAACGTGCAGCATGTTCCACATTGTTATCAAACAGCATAGGAACGCGAAACGCTCGCAACGTTTTACAAATGTAGGGATACAGAAAGGTCGATTGTTTGCTTGATAGGAACGCAATCCTTTGACTTCACATTCCCAAACAAGCTAGCTTGACTAGCTAACGTTAAAGTCAAAACAAATAACGTTAGCTAAGTTGACTAGCTAGCTTCCTAACGTTGGTTAACTGTGCTAGCTTGCGAAAAACAATAGACACACGCTATGGTTTGGTAACTTTAGCTGCAATCTAATCATTTTCCTGGGGCACTGTTTTGCTGTTTAAATGTGAAACAGTTGTGTTAGTCGTCAACATATGGTCATAGATGACTAACGTACATCATAAGCTGGCGAGGGTAGCGTATTGATTAGTTGACTGTTGTTTCATCTGCTATTTGATGACATGTTATGAGCTAGCCGGCTAGTTGTAAGTTGTAACGGCGTCTCTGATTGTGTGATTTTATCGGTTTTCATTAAATTACTTACCACGGATGGCTATGCAAATTAACAATTTTGATGGGTAACAGCAATTTGTCATCGCGCGTAAAATAGATTATATGACAGCCGTTATATAACTAGCTGATAACGAGATACCTACCGGCTGCTGACTTCAACTAGCCAAGTTACCGTTTTTGTTTTGCAAATCAGGATACCGGTAATTGTGTTCATTTAGATAACGTTAATTTCGCAACTGGAAAGTTTCTACTTTTCATATGCTCTGAACACATCCTCTAACACAATCCGGTAATCCTTCTGGAAATATTATCTTTCCATCTTATCAGCTCAGTAAAAACGTACTAAAGTTGATCAATAGTGACTATTCATGTAATACGTGTTCATAGATACATGGGAGGCAGTGCTTGTAGTGTGAAAAGTAGGTTTGTGGTGAAGTCTGACCTGCTTTGTACTTCACCGTTCAGGGGAGAGGAAGTGGAGAGTTCGGAGAAGAGCGGCAACGAGGAGGAGAACGGGGAGGTGTCCGGGGAGGAGGAAGAGGAGGATGAGGACAATGACGGGGGAAAGCCTGAAGGGGAAGTCAAGCGCAGTGGTGGCGGCGGCGGCGGCGGCAGCAACAGCAAACACAAGAAGAAGAAACACAAGCACCGCAGCAAACACAAGAAGCACAAGCACTCGTCCCCGGAGGAGAAGGACCGCCGACACAAGCACCGGCACAAACACAAAAAACACAAGCGCAAGGAGAGCGCGTCCTCGGCCACGGGGGCCAACAGCGGCGTTTTCGGGGGCAAGGACGCGGCGTCGCCCCCCGCCTCCAAGCGGCCCAAGTTCGACGACATGGCCGTCCTGGAGGACCTGGAGAAGCAGCGGGCGCTGATCAAAGCCGAGCTCGACAACGAGCTGATGGAGGGGAAGGTGCAGTCGGGCATGGGTCTCATCCTGCAGGGCTACAACTCCGGGTCGGAGGAGGAGGGCGAGATTCAGGACCGCGCGCGCAACGGGGAGCAGCTCCGCGCCCCGTCCGGGAAGACCCTCACCCCCAAGGGGCAGCAGGGGAGCGCCCGGGGCAACACGGAGGCCAAGCCCCGGCGGGAGTCCGGCGGCGACGCCGCCAAACCCGCGTCCAAACGCCGCAGCCGGAGCAAGTCCAAGGACCGGGCCGGGAAGCTGCAGAAGTCCGAGCGGAGGAAGAGCCGCGGCGGGCCGGAACCGGCTGCTAAGGAGAAGCCGAAAGCTCGGAGCGGGTCCAAAGAGAGGAAGCGTTCCCGCACCCCGGACAAGAGCCGCGACAGGGCCCGGAAGTCCAAATCTCCCGCCAACAGGAAGCACCCTTCCGCGGAGAGGAGCCGGCCCACGCCGTCTCCGACGGGGGAGGCGGAGCCGGCGGCCCGCGGCAACAAGAGGCCGTCGCCCCCGGCGACGCCGACGGCGCCGGCAGCAGTGCAGTCCGCGGAGAGCCGCAGCCGCGCCGGGCGCCGGTCCAAATCGCCCGAGAAGCGGAGCCGGTCGCGAGACCGCCGGTCGCGGTCCAAGGACCGGAGGCCCAGGCGGTCGGAGGGCGACAAAGAGAAGGACAAAGACCGGGAGAGAGACAGGGACCGGGAGAGGGAGAGGGACAGGGACAAGAAGCCGGCCAAGTCCCCCTCCAAGGACGCCTCCTCGGGCAAGGAGAACCGCTCCCCGGGCCGGAAGCGGCTGCCCAGCCCGCAGCAGAGGCGAAGCGCGTCCCCCAGGCGATGGGACCGCCGGTCCCCCCAGCCCCCCGCCAACGCCCCGTCCGCCGGGTCCAAGCAGAGCCGCTCCGCCTCGCGAAACCGCTCCCCCGCCAGGAGGGGGCGCAGCCGGTCCGCGGAGCGCCGGCGCCGGGAGGCGGAGCGCCAGCGTCCCGTCAGGTGAGGGGCCCCCGGAAGGTCACGCGCGGCACGGACCCCATTGTTCTCCGCCTTCCTCAAACCCGTTTGTCCTCGTGTCCGCTCCCGCAGTATCGGGTGACCGGTTTGAAAAGCGTCCGCAAGTGCCCGTTTGATGCCCTTATTTTGGTTTCGCCCTAAAATAGAACGTGTAACGCTACCCTTTCCCCTGGAAGGAATTTCGAGATCTTTTTTTTTATATTGGGTTTTGAAAAAGAGTATCTGTCACGGCTTTTCGCTTGATAAAAAGACAGCCTCCAGAACAGAAGCTTTCAGTAAGGATATGAAAATAACAGGGTAAAATAGTCTCATACTATCCCATTACAGTTCATTGTTTATGTAGCAGTAAGTTGGATTTAAAGGTACAGCTTTCGCATTTTTCTTTGATTATTTAATATGCGCTAAATAATTAAGGGGTTATTTTAAATGGGAAAGGGCTGTATATTTCAGGGGACCGGTCTGTTACGTCGGCGACAGATTACAAATGTGGCCGTTGTGGTAAGAAGTGTTAACGGGGAGGGTGAAATGGAGAGTTGAAGTTGTGTTAAGTGTTCAGTTATTGTGCAGCACCATGTGGTTTTATGCTCTGCGACCCGGGGCAGCTGCAGAAGGCTGCCTGCCCAGTCTCCACATTCTACCGGGACCTGTGGGAACGGAAGCTTCCAGATTAAAAGCGCCGCCCCTCGTTCAGCTGTGCACCCGCTAGTATCACACTGTCACCACGGCGATGCTATGTCTAGAACACACTGCCGGTTTGTTCATTTGGCATCGGTGCTGGGTGCTCCCTTTAACAGCTGTGTATGAAAAAACAACCTTTATCGACTATTTCCTTTTTGCGACCAAGTGTTTAATTCAGGGCTGGCCAACCCTGTTCCTCAAAATCTTACCGTCCTGTTGCTGTTCATATTCAACTGAGGAATGGTTCGTTATGGTTCAAGTGACAACCTGTGGGACGGTATGTCTTCAGGAGCAGGGTTGGGCTGCCCTGGTTGAACTGGTTATCAGTTGACGTTAAGCATTTGGGTGAGGTGTTTTGATTAAGCCTCCTAATGCTCTTAAGTTCATACCATCGCCTGCTGATTGTCCTCGCTGTTGCACACCTGGATCTGAATACACACTTTCTTTAAATTCAAATACCTTCCTACGCTTTGCTGAGTTTGTCTGGTGTATTGGAACCCATTAAATACTTAAAAAGAAAAGTAGGCACCCAAACTGGTTCTGGTTGGCTCAGTTGCACCAGGCATGATCAGTGCAGCACAGATGAGTGTTTGAATCCGAAATAATGACGTTTGACCCAGGTCTGCACTGTTGCTCTTGTCGGTCTCTCTCTGCCCCTGTGACTGATGTTTGGCTCCCATGTGGCCCCTCCCCCTCCCCCTGTGACTGATGTTTGGCTCCCATGTGGCCCCTGTCCCTGTCCCTGTGACTGACGTTTGGCTCGCCTGTGGCCCCTCCCCCTGTCCCTGTGACTGATGTTTGGCTCCCATGTGGCCCCTCCCCCTCCCCCTGTGACTGATGTTTGGCTCCCATGTGGCCCCTGTCCCTGTCCCTGTGACTGACGTTTGGCTCGCCTGTGGCCCCTCCCCCTGTCCCTGTGACTGATGTTTGGCTGCCTTGTGGCCCCTCCCCCTGTCCCTGTGACTGACGTTTGGCGCGCCCCTCCCCCTGCAGGATGCGGTCGCGGGACGAGGCTGGCCCGCGGAGGGAGGGCAGCCCGGTTCGGCGCAGGATGAGCCGCTCCCCCCTGAGACGGAGGTCCCGGTCTCCACGGAGACGCAGCCGGTCCCCGCTCAGACGCAGGTGAGCGGCTTCGTTAACGCCCGTCTGAAACGCCTGGCTTGTTAACCGCCATCCCCCCACCAATCCCTGCCCAGATAGGCCAGTTGATGAGGGTGGACCGTGCCGTTTCAGTTTGGGGTACCACCCTGGCATTCACCTGCCTTGGATTATAACCATATTTCACATTTCACCTGCCTTGTATTATAACCATATTTCACATTTCACCTGCCTTGTATTATAACCATATTTCACATTTCACCTGCCTTGTATTATAACCATATTTCACATTTCACCTGCCTTGTATTATAACCATATTTCACATTTTCACCTGCCTTGGATTATAACCATATTTCACAATTCACATGCCTTGTATTATAACCATATTTCACATCTCACCTGCCTTGTATTATAACCATATTTCACATCTCACCTGCCTTGTATTATAACCATATTTCACATCTGATAAATGTATTGGAATTAAGTTAGCCGAAACCACATTAGACTAAGCCATCATGTTGAGACTGCAAATGTGTGTTGGGGGGATGAAGTTGGAGCACGTTTTTATTTCTGACGGTGAAGGTTTTTGGAGGTATTTTTCCATGACACCAACAAGGCATCTAAAAGAAAAGATTACACCCTTATAGTTTTTTTCATACCTTGTTTTGCCGTTTGTTTTTGTGAACACGGGAGTTCATCTGCGGTGCATTTCTGAAGTGAAGTGAAGCAAGTCCACCGTGCGCTGCGTGGTCCTCGGTTCTTGACCGGGACGTGCCTCCTCCTCTCCCGCAGGTCTCTGGAGCGGGACAGGCTGGGCCGCCGGATGCGCTGGCGCTCCGGGTCGCGCGACCGGCGGAGGAGGCGCAGCCGGGACAAGGAGGACAAGTTCAAGGGCAGCCTGTCCGAGGGCATGAAGGCCGACCAGGAGGAGTCCGACGACGAAGTGTGAGTGTCCCTGCGTCCGCAGAGAGCTGGCTG
Source organism: Conger conger (assembly GCF_963514075.1). Lineage (NCBI taxonomy): Eukaryota > Metazoa > Chordata > Actinopteri > Anguilliformes > Congridae > Conger > Conger conger. The sequence goes on from NC_083768.1 coordinate 11,581,437, forward strand.
CCTTACTGCTGCCTTACTGCTGCCTTACTGCTGCCTTACTGCTGCCTTACTGCTGCCTTACTGCTGCCTTACTGCTGCCTTACTGCTGCCTTACTGGTGCCTTACTGCTGCCTTACTGCTGCCTTACTGCTGCCTTACTGCTGCCTTACTGGTGCCTTACTGCTGCCTTACTGCTGCCTTACTGGTGCCTTACTGCTGCCTTACTGCTGCCTTACTGCTGCCTTACTGCTGCCTTACTGCTGCCTTACTGGTGCCTGTCCCTGCTGCCTTACTGCTGCCTTACTGCTGCCTTACTGCTACCTTACTGCTGCCTTACTGCTGCCTTACTGGTGCCTTACTGCTGCCTTACTGCTGCCTTACTGGTGCCTTACTGCTGCCTTACTGGTGCCTTACTGCTGCCTTACTGGTGCCTTACTGCTGCCTTACTGCTGCCTTACTGCTGCCTTACTGCTGCCTTACTGCTGCCTTACTGGTGCCTTACTGGTGCCTGTCCCTGCTGCCTGTCCCTGCTGCCTGTCCCTGCTGCCTGTCCCTGCTGCCTGTCCCTGCTGCCTGTCCCTGCTGCCTTCCTGTGTCCCTGTGTCTGTGGAGAGGCTGGCTGTCTTCCTGTAGTACTGCTCTGGTACTGAGTGTCCCTGTGTCTGTGGAGAGCTGGCTGCCTTCCTGCCTGTAGTATTGCTCTGAATGAACCTCCTTTCGGGCGTGTTTTCCCTGTAGGCTGGAAGACTTTGATGTTGATGAAGAGGACGAGGAGGCCCTTATCGAGCAGAGACGTCTCCAGAGGCTGGCCATTGTGCAGGTGCGTGCCCCCCGGCCCCCGCTCTTCTGCTCCTTTTGTTGTTTGTTTTGGCAACATTGGCCCAGGTAAGGTAAGAGCGTCTTCAGGCAGTCGGAGGGTTGCCGGTTCAATACCGGGTGTGTCAGTGTCCCTGAGCAAGACATTGCTCCCGACGGGCTGATTGGTACCTTGCATGACAGCGTATCGCCGTTGGGTGTGAGTGTGGCTGTCTGTGGGTGTCAGACACACACGCCCACACACACACACACTCATGCGCACACACACACACCCACTCACACCCACTCACACCCACTCACACACACACACCCACACACACACTCACACACACACACACACACACACACACACTCACACCCACACACACACACACACACACTCTCACTCTCTCACACACACACACACACACACACACACACACACACATACACACACACACACACACTCATGCGCACTCACACCCACTCACACACACACACACACACACACACACACACTCACACACACACGCACACACACACACCAACGGACTGCAGGCAGCAACCACCTCATCAGCAACAACTGGGGGTTAGGTGTTAGGTGCCAATGTCGCCCTATCATCCTGTCATTTACCATGTTTGTTTGTCTTTAACATTAGACCACACCCCCGTCCCCCCTGGTTGTGCAGAACATTTCTTAAGTTTTTGAACATTGGCTGGTTCCCCTCTGGCTGGTTCCCCCGCTGCAGAAATACAGGGCGGTGAACGAGGACAGTAACGCCTCCGTCCCCCGCTGCAGAAATACAGGGGCGGTGAACGAGGACAGTAACGCCTCTGTTCCCCGCTGCAGAGGACAGTAACGCCTCTGTTCCCCCCGCTGCAGAAATACAGGGCGGTGAACGAGGACAGTAACACGTCCGTTCCCTCGGAGCCCAGCAGCCCGCAGAGCTCCCCGCGCAGTCGCTCCGCCTCGCCCGACGACATCCTGGAGCGCGTGGCCGCCGACGTCAAGGAGTACGAGCTGGAGAACGTGGACACCTTCGAGGCCAACATGAAGGCCAAGCAGAACCTCATCGCCCTGGAGAAGGACGGTATGCAGGAACCGCCGGGGGAGGGAGAGAGAGGGTGGCGCTGTGGGGTTATTCCTGCTCAGTGGTGCTCCCCATTTTAGGAGCGTGACTTGGTCCTGAAGTATTGTGTGTGCTAACCAGACCTGGGGCAGTTACGTATTTGTTTGCGCTCCAATGATCTTGCAAATTGAGCCAATAGGACCAGAAGGCGGGGTTTGAATCTTTTGGGAGTGTTTCATAGGTTCTAATACACCCAGAGAAGCTCAGCAAAGGATAGAAAAGTATTTTAATCCAAAACAAATCTAATCGACCCAGGTCTCTGGTGCTATCCGAGAACCATAATTTTGGAGCGCATCTACTAATTGAGATGCATTAGTGTGCTCCTGTGTGTTAGGGAAGAGCACTTGGCGATTGACTCCCGCATTTTTACCAGTACAAATACGGCATTCAGCGGTTTGCGCGGTCACGCGGGTCTCAGGAACGGCCATGCCGCGTTCATTAAGTGACTGCGATGGGAAGGAGAGCCCAAAACGTCAATAATCGAATCCCCGAAGCTCCCGTCACCCCGTAGTGGGAAGCCAGGGGGCGAGCAAACCAGGGTCAGCAAACCGCTCTCTCTCACACCGCCCGTGTCGGCGGCGGCCCCCGTTCTCCTGCCTCTCCGGCTCGAGGCGGCGCCGTGACCCGTCGGGCGCGCGCGAGAGCAGAAGGGTTCACGACGTGACGCTGTTCCTGTTGCCGAGCAACGCGTGCAAGGCCAGCGAGCAGGGGAAGGCCATCACGTTTTTAGCGAGAATGTAGAATGTCGAGCGATGTTAGGGGCGGACCCGCGCCCCAGTCCAGGAGAGCTTGTAAGCAGGCACTGCTTTTGTATTCATTGTGCTTTCTTTGTCAGTTGTGTTGAATTTTAAATTCCTGCTGTACTCCTCCTCCGCCCCCATCTTTCCCACAGGATCCAATCCAAAAAAGCCATCAGCGCCGGACATGTTCACGGAGTCGGACGACATGTTCGCGGCGTACTTTGATGTGAGTATGGGAGACGCTGAACTCCAGCGCTGCGGAGTTTTTGACCTCGCCGCGGCCCTACTTGTGTTACTCGCTCTTAACGTAACCGGACCCAGCGCCGACGGCGCCGTGTGGGACGGTGTACTCAGCCTCGCGTCTTCCTTTCGCGTTTCTGTCCAAACGTTTCACCGTCCTGGCTTCTTGCGTAGATTTGATTAAATTTCCTTCTCTGGTGTCGCGTGTGGGCGGAGCAGGGGGGTAATCTAATCCCGCTCAATTAGCCTTTCCTTCGGCTTGAACTCAGTGGACTGCCTTCCATGCGCTCCTCTGTTAAAAAAATCAAAACCCCCCATACATGCAACAAAAATCACTTTGCTCCAGTGTAGCTGCTGAGAGCTACAACGGGACGAACTCCCTCATTTCACCAGTCGCACGTAAACAATTACGTGATACAACGCCGGTGCAAATGCACCACTTCAGAGACGGCGTAGGCGTACTGTATGTCGACCTAGGTGCTGTGAAACGGCAGAGATATCGTTCCCTTAAGACCGGGTTTCAGGGCCATTTCCTCAAAGCCACTGACATCAGAGAGCTCTGTAAGCGACGCGTAGATGGAACAAAGCCGTGCGCTTCTGAGGGCGCCAATTATGACTATAACAACTGTGGTGAAGGAGTCCTCGGGAGGTTAATGAGTAGTTTCACTGTTACGAGGCCGTATTGTCACGCCGCCTGGGACTTTTCACACGGAAACCTGAGCCCATGAGCAGTGGTGAGTTATAGTTTCCCCCGGGTCGGCCTGTAGCGTAGTGGTTAAGGTAAAGGACTGGGACACGCAAGGTCGGTGGTTCTAATCCCGGTGTAGCCACAATAAGATCCGCACAGCCGTTGGGCCCTTGAGCAAGGCCCTTAACCCTGCACTGCTCCAGGGGAGGATTGTCTCCTGCTTAGTCTATTCAACTGTACGTCGCTCTGGATAAGAGCGTCTGCCAAATGCCAATAATGTTATGTAATGTAATGTAGTAACTGGGGGACTCAGCGGGCTGCTGTGCGGGTCTTACTGTCCGCCACTCGCCCTGCAGAGTGCCAGACTACGAGCCGCCGGCATCGGGAAGGACTTCAAGGAGAACCCCAACCTCCGGGACAACTGGACGGACGCGGAGGGCTACTACCGTGAGTACAGGCCCCGGTGCCGAATACTTCCTGCTCTTCCTCCTGCTCAGCGATCTGTCCTGCTCTTCCTCCCGCCGCCCGCTCTGTCCTCCTCTTCCTCCTCTTCCTCCTGCTCAGCGCTCTGTCCTCCTCTTCCGGCTCTTCCTCCCGCCGCCCACTCTGTCCTCCTCTTCCTCCCGCTCAGCACTCTGTCCTCCTCTTCCTCCCGCTCAGCGCTCTGTCCTCCTCTTCCTCCTCTTCCCCCCGCTCAGCTCTGTCCTCCTCTTCCTCACGCTCAGCGCTCTGTCCTCCTCTTCCTCCCGCTCAGCGCTCTGTCCTCTTCCTCCTCTTCCTCCCGCTCAGCGCTGTCCTCCTCTTCCTCCTCTTCCTCCCGCTCAGCGCTCTGTCCTCCTCTTCCTGCTCTTCCTCCCGCTCAGCCATCTGTCCTGCTCTTCCTCCTGCCGCCCGCTCTGTCCTCCTCTTCCTCCCGCTGCCCACTCTGTCCTCCTCTTCCTCCCGCTCAGCGCTGTCCTCCTCTTCCTCCCCTTCTCCCGCTCAGCGCTGTCCTCCGCTTCCTCCTCTTCCTCCCGCTCAGCGCTCTGTCCTGCTCTTCCTCGTCTTCCTCACGCTCAGCTCTGTCCTCCTCTTCCTCCCGCCGCCCGCTCTGTCCTCCTCTTCCTCCCGCTGAGCTCTGTCCTCCTCTTCCTCACGCTCAGCGCTGTCCTCCTCTTCCTCCCCTTCTCCCGCTCAGCACTGTCCTCCTCTTCCTCCCGCAGGGGTGAACATCGGGGAGATGCTGGACAAGCGCTACGGCGTGTACGGCTACACGGGCCAGGGCGTGTTCAGCAACGTGATCCGAGCACGCGACATGGCCCGGGCCAGCCAGGAGGTGGCCATCAAGATCATCCGCAACAACGAGCTCATGTGAGACTTTCAGTCAACAGAGTGAACCAAAACCACATACACACTCTGTTTGTGTGTCTGTCTGTGTGTCTGTGTGTGTCTGTCTGTGTGTGTGTGTACGATTGTGTCTGTCTGTGTCTGTGTCTGTCTGTGTCTGTGTCTGTGCGTTTGTGTGTACGTTTGTGTGTGTGTGTGGCGTGCGCTTGTCCCTCTCTGTTACAGGTATCCCCATTCGTTTCAGTGCGAACGCTTCAGGAAAAGCTTCATTACTGAGTGTGTGAGGTGCGCAGAGGCGTGTGGCTGACTGCCCTGGTGGTGGCGCTGTTTCCCCACAGGCAGAAGACGGGTCTGAAGGAGCTGGAGTTCCTCAAGAAGCTCAACGACGCCGACCCCGACGACAAGTTCCACTGCCTGCGGCTCTTCAGACACTTCTACCACAAGCAGCACCTCTGCCTGGTGTTCGAGCCCCTCAGGTACCCCCCCCTGACCCCCTGTGTGCCGGTTCCCTGCCCCTGCCCCTGCCACCCTGGCTAACACCAAATGTTCTTGCGTTACTGAAATGTTTTTTCAATATTTTCACGCTGCCGCTACATTGCATCGATATTGTGAAGGTCTTCTTTTGTGTTAGCTGGGACGCACTGCCGCCTCTATGGCGAAAGAGCATCAGTGAATTGACTGTGGTGCTGTGGCATGTGACTGAACGCTGTGTGGTTCGGGATCCCTCGCCGTCCCGTTATTGGGCACTGACGTGCCCCTGCCCTCCTGTTACTGGGCGCTGACGTGCCCCTGTCTCCCCCCCCCCCCCCCAGCATGAACCTGCGGGAGGTGCTGAAGAAGTATGGGAAGGACGTGGGGCTCCACATCAAGGCGGTGCGCTCCTACAGCCAGCAGCTCTTCCTGGCCCTCAAACTGCTCAAACGCTGCAACATCCTGCACGCCGACATCAAGCCCGACAACATCCTGGTGAGCCCCGCCCCGCAAGCATCACCTGTTCATAGCCCCGCCCCGCAAGCTTCACCTGTTCATAGCCCCGCCCCGCAAGCATCACCTGTTCATAGCCCCGCCTGGCCCCGCCCCGCAAGCATCACCTGTTCATAGCCCCGCCCCGCCCCGCAAGCATCACCTGTTCATAGCCCCGCCCCGCAAGCATCACCTGTTCATAGCCCCGCCCCGCCCCGCAAGCATCACCTGTTCATAGCCCCGCCCCGCCCCCACCTGTTCATAGCCCCGCCCCGCAAGCATCACCTGTTCATAGCCCCGCCCCGCAAGCATCACCTGTTCATAGCCCCGCCCCGCCCCGCAAGCATCACCTGTTCATAGCCCCGCCCCGCAAGCATCACCTGTTCATAGCCCCGCCCCCACCTGTTCATAGCCCCGCCCCGCAAGCATCACCTGTTCATAGCCCCGCCCCGCAAGCATCACCTGTTCATAGCCCCGCCCCGCAAGCATCACCTGTTCATAGCCCCGCCCCGCCCCGCAAGCTTCACCTGTTCATAGCCCCGCCCCGCCCCGCAAGCATCACCTGTTCATAGCCCCGCCCTGCAAGCATCACCTGTTCATAGCCCCGCCCCGCAAGCTTCACCTGTTCATAGCCCCGCCCCGCAAGCTTCACCTGTTCATAGCCCCGCCCCGCAAGCATCACCTGTTCATAGCCCCGCCCCGCAAGCATCACCTGTTCATAGCCCCGCCCCGCAAGCTTCACCTGTTCATAGCCCCGCCCCGCCCCGCAAGCATCACCTGTTCATAGCCCCGCCCCGCAAGCATCACCTGTTCATAGCCCCGCCCCTCAAGCATCACCTGTTCATAGCCCCGCCCCTTCCCGCACACATGACCTGTTCATAGCCCCGCCCCGCACACATGACCTGTTTACCCATGATGCACTACTCGCGGCCATGAACTGCTTGCGTCCTCTCATTCTCCCTCGCCCCTTGCCTCACACAGGTGAACGAGTCGAAAACCATTCTCAAGCTCTGCGACTTCGGCTCTGCATCCCACGTGGCCGACAATGACATCACGCCTTACCTGGTCAGCAGGTTCTACAGGGCGCCTGAAATCAGTGAGTCTCTGTTCACGTCATTTTCTCTGAGGAAGAATGGTTCGTCTGTCATGAGTCGTAGAGGCCTGCCAGAGGCAACTCTTACCAGTTAGGGTTGCAGCTTTACTGTCATTCTGAAAGTATACAAAATGTGGCATGGACGTTTGCCCAGCTTTACTCAATCAAGGCAGCATGAGTGAAAATAATGTAAGCTATTACGTAGAATATTAGCTACCATGTAATGACATTCCGCCCCATGTAATTGGATGTAATTGGTGGATTGAGGCCCGAGTCGTAGTTAGGCTCTGCTGACGGTCCCCCCTCCTCTTCCCCCAGTCATTGGGAAGCCCTATGATTACGGGATCGACATGTGGTCGGTGGGCTGCACGCTCTACGAGCTGTACACGGGGAAGATCCTCTTCCCGGGGAAAACCAACAACCACATGATCAAGCTGGCCATGGACCTCAAGGGCAAGATGCCCAACAAGGTGAGGGCGTGCGGCACGGAACGTGCGCTTAATATCACGCCTCCGATTCAGTTTTTCAGATTCCATTTTCAGGGGAGAAAACAAAAAGCCGAGACAAGGATATGAAGCCAGGAACACTGGTGTCCTCAGGGAAATCTCTGCTCCTGTCAAACTTCTTTAAAAAAATTTTTTTTTTTTTTCCTGACCGCAGATGATCCGAAAAGGGCTCTTCAAGGATCAGCACTTCGATCAAAACTTGAACTTCTTGTACATTGAAGTAGACAAAGTGACGGAAAGGGTATGTCATCTTTTCCCTTCTTCTTTTCCACCATTTTAACACCATCGTTTGAAAGGGTGTCGTTTTATTTAGTGCCACCATGTCTAGCAGTACCTGCAGTGATAGTTACTGTACATTCCATTTTGTAAACCTGAATTTGATTTGTTTTCAGCTCTGAAAACGCATATTGAACGAGGAACAGAATGGAAATAAGCCATTAATTTATTGCGTCTAGTTTCATTGATAATTTTACTACGTATGTGGTTGTTGCTTAAGGGCCGCCAACCCTATACATATACTTCAAAATATGTTGGATCTAATCAGTCAATCGTCTTATTTCTCATTCTCCTCCACTTGTGTCCTCCTCCTCCTCCTCCTCCCCCCACCACCCCGTTCTCCTCTCTCCTGGTCACCCGCAGGAAAAAGTGACGGTTATGAGCACCATCAACCCCACCAAGGACTTGCTCACGGACATGATCGGCTGCCAGCGTCTCCCCGAGGACCAACGCAAGAAGGTGGTCCAGCTGAAGGACCTGCTGGACCAAATCTTAATGCTGGACCCGGCCAAGAGGATCAGTATCAACCAGGCCCTTCAGCACCCCTACATCCAAGAGAAGATCTGACCAGCGCGCCTGCTGCTGCTGCTGCTGCTGCTGCTGCAACCACTGCTACTACTAAGTACTATGGGTCTGGCAGAAAGCAAACAAACCCCAGAAACCTGATTTGTTTAGTAACTGCAGAGACTGATTGAAGAGTACCTAGGAAAAAGAAACCTTTTTTAAAAAAAATAGTAACGTTATTTTTTTTTATTGTTGTTTTGACGCACATTTACATACCCGTGTTTTTGTTTTTATTATGAATTTATTAAGCAATGAAAGGGTAGGGGGTCCAAAAAAAAAAAAAAAAAATCACATGTACATTTCCGTTTTTTTTTGGGACGCCCTAAAATCAAATAAAAAACGGTCCGATATCCAGGTTGGCTTTGGTGCGAAGGTTTGGCTTCGAAGTTTATGGGCCACCCTAATGAAGTTTTAGAGCAGAAGAAAATATTCCCTTTATTGTGCTGGATAGCTAAACCTTTTTATCCTCTGTTCAGAAATACTCATTTTTGTGGGGGGGGGGGGGCCCTTGTAACAGTCGAAGGGTTGAAGGAAGTAATTACAAACAGGTTTTGTATTGTTCCAAGTTGAGATAGGGAAGGTTTATTGTAGTTTTCTTTTTTCCTTTTTCTTTTTTTTAGCTTGCCAAGGCTGCACAAGGCAGAGCAAAAACGGTCCCTCGAGTCCTTTCGGCACGGCGCTCTAGTCGAGGGCCCCGCGGGGCCCCGGTGCGGTGTCTGGTGCAGACTTGGCGGCTGTTGCTGTGTGTGGCGCAGGCCAGCGTAAATGCTGTGTATATCCGCGTCTCCCCCAGGTGTGAGTGCGCAGGCCCGGCGGCATGGCGCGTCCGTGGTGTGGGTCTTGTGTCCTTCTCGAGTCCACCCTACCGGGACGGCCTGCGCTCCTCTGTTAAAGCAGGTTGTGTACCACTTTCAGTACACTGAAGGTAAGCTCCCCCAAAACCCATCAACTTCACCGCCGTTCTCGCGCATTCTAGCACACTGGCAAAATTACCTTTTAAAAAAAAAAAAATTAAAAAAAGAAATTCAGTCCTGGCTTCTCTGGCACTTGTTTTTTTTTGTTTTGTTTTTTTTGCGAGTCTTGCATGTGTAAAGAGTGAAAACGTACGTAAATGATCACGTAAATAAAATCTTTCTTAAAAAAAAAAAATAATATTTTAAATCGATGTGCTGATGGTTTTGTTTCAGATTTAACACTGTGTGTGTATAGCTCACGTCAATTGCATTGTGTCGATGAAAATTCATTTGGGAGTATCTAAAATGAGAAAAAAAAGTACAAATGTATTTTTGGCAAACCAATAGAAGTGTGCAGATTTGTGGGCTGAAGGGACTGGAGGAAGCTCTGATGGATGACGGCACCTTCAGTGTACTGCTTCTGTCGATAAAATCTCTCTAGTCTTTGCAGAAATGTGACTTAGTAAGGGGGTAGTCTATCCTTTTCTCTATCCTTTTTCAGTTTTTCACCCTTCACTATATCTTAAGTAATCTTAGAAAACTGCATGTCAGGGTATAAGATGGCAGTCTATTATATGTTGTGTAATATTCTTTTAGTGTGCACTTTTCTTATAAAAAAGAAAAAAAAAAAGGAAAAAAAAGGCCATTTAAACTTTTTTCTGTTTTTGTCCTCTGACTCATATCTGTGATCATGTTGTCTTTTGATACAGGGATATTCCTGCTCTGATCTTTGCATCAGCTTGTTACGAGCGGTAATTGCTTCTTTACTATATTTTCCTTGTATTGTACTGTTGTACCATCTCTGGGCATTCTTGGACGAAAAGAAACCGGGCAAACCAAAAGCATAGTTTATGCAGTTCTTTTTTCCTTTCTATGTGTTTTGCTTCTTGTCATCTCAGAAGTCTTCCCTGCATGTTGACTGGACGGTGCAGAATTATTGTAAATTTTCAGTATGCATCAAAAAAAAAAAAAAAGCGGCATAAAATAAAGTTTTTTTTGTGGAAAAAAAAAAAATGGGACGAAACATGGTTGCAGACCTTCAGATCTTTCTGTGGTCTTTTTTTTGTGCACTAACTCTTTTTCTTTCTGAAGCACTTAACCTGAAACACACGTAAAATTTCAGACAGAAAAGTAAGACTGCATTTTGTTTACCCTGTGCCTTTACTGCTATACCACCTCTTTCAGCACTTGTCTGCACATTAGGCTGATGTTTTGGGGGTGATGTTATGGAAGAAGAAAAAAGCAGTCCTGTGTGTTCTGACACTAATTGCTCTTTGTGATGTTTCTCCCACTCTTTCCTGTGGTTGCTGAGAGAGACAATGCAAGTTATGCCTCCAGGTCAACAGGCTCAATCCACCGTCCTCTACTGCCTGGTTCTGCTTTGAAAGACAAGACCTCCATCTACTTAACAAGGTCATTTCTGATGGCATGTGTAGATCAAAGACAATGTGAGAGACACGTGTTAAAAAAAGAAAAAATTAAAAAACACAAGCTCTAATGCAAAGTTCTGAAAGTGCCGTTTGGTCCTTTTCTAGTGGTCACATTGGCAAATGTACACAAAGGCTTGGTCTGGATAAGGTTTGGGTGAAGATCCATTGGGAGAGCATGGAAACTGTGCTACTCTGGGGTATATTTGTACAAATTGTGTTCCTTTGTGGTACATTTGGGCCAATGAGACTGCAGTCAACTAATGTCTAAGGGTCAAAGGCAAAAGGAAAACATTTAAGTTGTTTGGTTTGGATGGTTTTGCCTCTTCAGAAGTACTAACGGAACACAATCCTGTAATGTTTTGCTCATGGGTAACTGCCTCTTTGTCCTGGTATGGCACAGAAGGTACAAGGTGCTTATCTCCCCATGTCTTACGGACGTGAGCCTAAAGCTTAAATCTTTAAGCTGTCATCTATATCCTTCCTGCGCTGGTGCACTGGGTCATGTGTTTAGTCCCTACTGACCTGAACACAATGAACATCGATGGTAAAAGGTGTAAAAGGTGGTTTAAGTACCTGGCCAAACAAGTGGACCCAGTCCCTACATACCCGATTTCGCCTCAAACGTCACGGTGAACTTTTGTGTTCAGTTATGAATGACCAGCAAACGCATCCAGATACTCGTTTATGTGTTCTCTGTATTCTAGGTGCAGTCCCTTAGAAGATCCTCACAGGGCACCTCACCTGGACAAAGGTTTCTGTTCTAGAGAGTTTTGTTGTGTGCAAGATGTCTTAGCCTGTTTATTCATTAATTCTCTGTGAACTAGGTAGAACCTAGTCCTTGCAGTTAGCTTGGCAAAATCAATTTATAGAGAATTGTATGTTTGATTTGTGTTTGAAGTAGTCTCCCCACCCCCCCAAAGAGAACTCTCCCAGGTTCCTGATGCACATTAAAACATTGATAAATTGACCTTTCATTTTTACAGAAATTAATATAGAATTTAATTAACACAATATAAGTAGCTAGTTACTGTAATTTGGCAATATCTATGCCAAGCGACCACCAACGAGGTAATATTCCTCCTTTTTTTTGTCAAATATATCCAAATTGATTTTTGGCTTCGTAAATAACCATGCTGTTGTGTGTGTGTGCATTTTGTCTTGCAGGGTAAGTTGCCATTGGGCATTTTCCTGTTCTTCTGACTAGAAAACCTAACAACCTTTTGGACCCCCAAGGAGGCAGCTGTGATCCCATTAACCCATTTGCTAGTCATCGTCTGATAAACATCGTAAATAAATTGCATGGACATTATTTCGAGCATAAATGTACTGTAGGCAATTCTTAAAAGTATAAACTTGAAGGGGGAAAAAAATGTATTGTGTACCCACTATTCACAATAAATGCTTGTTAAGAAAAGTGGTTTTGTTTTCACTGCTAGTGTTACAGACCAATCCCTGTGGGAGCTTTTACACAATGATGGCCAGCTTATTAAATGAGAAAATGACTAACTGTATTATAGCTTTCGATCTGGCCTGGTTGTTTTCCTTCTTGTGGAAGATGGCTTTCTCTTTAGCCTCGAGGTCATGTTCTTGGAGCTCTTTAGCCTCTCAACTTTGTAGGACGGTGCAGCACTAAGCGACGTGCCTTGAGCTGACCGGCCCGAGAGGAAGCTGGTCTTGCTCAGTCGACCGGAGTTGGAGTGGGGCTGTTTGGGCAGGGTGGGGTTGACATTTGAACCTCTCGTATCGTGACCCTGTTTTGAAGGAACACAGGCAGTTTTTATCAAGCGGCGACTAGCCACTGCAGTGTCAGAAAGCGTGAGGTCAGCTAATCCGTACAGCAGGGAAGGGCACTCCGCTCCCAGCTCCAGTCCTGGTACCGAGATTTCAGGCTGGGATGCCAAGAAGTCCACCTTTCTTATCCGGGCGGTGCTCCTCGTAAGGCTGATGGCAGTGACTGATCGAGACCTCCCAGCCTTAGTTCTCTCCTTCAGAATGGTGGCTGCCTGCATCCGCTCCATCTCTACCAGGCGACTGGCAATGACAAACAGGGAAGGGTCCTGCCTGATCAGGCTCTGCCTCCTCTCCCAATCTGCCCGGTTGAACAGGTTCTGCGCCAGGTCCAGTATCTTCAAAGGTGCCGGGAGGACCTCGGGATAGGACAGCTGGTCCTCTTTCGGCTCCGCGTCATCGTCCTTGTCAAACGGCTCCGGCCTCAGGTCCAACTCCACCGGCGCCGCCCACTCTTGGGCTGTAACGCTAGTCCTTTCCTGGTCCGACAAGTCGCTGTCACTGTCGCCCGAGGGGAAGTCCAAAAACAGACTGCTGCTGCTGCTCTGGCCAGTCGAGGAACTGTTGCTTGTTCCGGCCCCCGGACATTCAAACCTGTTCGGTGGCGGGCAGTAAGAGCTGGAAACCACATTTCTGGTTCCTTGTCCTTCTCCCCTTCTCCTGTCCCTCAGCCCATGGTTGCGAGTGACCATAGCAGGAGTTATTCTCAGGGGTCTCTCACTTGGAGCGGCATCACCGCCGTCTCCATGATTGCTTCTAGGTATGCATAGATGCTTCCGTTTGGGATGATGGGACCAAGACCGAACGGCTTTGTAGCATTTCAGGTCTGGCTGGTTTCTCTGAAGTTGGCCCTTGCTGAAAGAAAACGTAGACATCAAATATTAGCCATAATGGTTCCAAAGAAACAGGTCAGGCCAAAGAGTCCGCAGTTTGGTTCAGCATCAGGTTGTTGTTTTTGGCAACAGGATTGGTCTAGATTTCCTGGATTTAGTTGACATGAATGGCTTCAGTTTGGTTCCAGAAGCTAATGACAGGTTCATTACTTCTCCTATTGTCACCACGAACAGGTCAGTGGTAAACCACCTGTCATATACGCCCTTGGAAGCAAGTGTAAGCTATTTTTCAAAACCCAATAGGAGGTCATTGTAGCAACTAATGACTTGAATATCCCCAGAGGGGCATGACAGCCACAAAGTAGACCTTGCTCACAATGCAACACAACTGGTATATACTTACAGCAAAGTGGGATCCAGAGGGCTGCAACAGGTGGCTGATCCAGAGCTCAGATTACACTTTGAATTGAGCGTTGGGAGAAATATCTTGGAAATTGGTGGCGGTAGTTTTGGTCCTGAATTTACACATTTTCCTACAGTGTCCTTTAACTGAATTAAGAAAATAAAGAAACAACAGGAAGCTAAATGAAATGCATGAAGCAAGTTATATGACAATGCATTTAATCTCCCCTGCAATCCACCCAAATACATGAAAATGATATCCTCAATACCTTTGGTGTAGGTTCTCTGTTCCTCAAATTCAATTCATCCAGCTCTTCTATCAGCTGAGACAGACAGATCCCCTTAGAAGGCAAGCAATATAAACAAATGTTTAGCTCTTAATAACATCCATGATATTAGTGATGGGTTAAGAAATGTGACTGACAACATTTTAAGTATATATGCTACTAGTTAAAACAGGAAATCGATTAATATCATATCTGCCCCCATAAAAGTACCTTTGGTCAGTTTAATATGTGGTGTGTGTGTAACTAATCAACACTTTTGTGTAGACCAGTAAAACATTCACCCTTGTCATTTGAGAATCATTTTTGTATCGCTCATGTTCAATGTAATACGACATTTTACTAAAAAGTTGTATTCAAACCACACCAAAATACCAGTTTGCAGAAAGCACGTCATAGCTCTGCCCACTTATGCTTACTCCAAAGTTTCATAATTCAACGAATATGCACTGAGCTCTATCTGGCTATGGTTTTGTTGCCACAGTCCCATGACATATGACGGCTAGTAACTTACCCCATTTATTTGTCCCAGTACGCCATCTGTGCAGACATGGAAACAAAACAAAGCTAAAACCAGACCTAACTGCTAAGTATTTCTTTATTACTTTGTTTTCTGTTCATTAAATATCAATATAGACTGCGTTGCTACTTACCTCTCGGTCGTACAGTGAATGTTGGAATTTGTTTCTCCCACTGATAATCCCACTGAAAAGATTGCTAACATTAGCTGGGCAGAATACAACTGGCGAGCTAAATAAACCATTTAACTAAGTTAATTAACGCTAACGTAGCCTAACACCGCTAGCCTCCTGAACCAACAAGCTAGTGAGGTAGTGTAACAACAGCACGCTGCAGAACCTTTGGCATGGACCGCAAGTTCGCTATAAATTACTGTAGAAACTAGCGCTACATTTTGGTCAAATATATCAGCCTTCCAGTTGATCAGTGATTTCCGAGGACTTACCAAAGGGCTGGGCAACACTGTTCTCCTTTCTTCCATTCTGGGGAGTGCGAACTATCACGCAGAAAACATGCCTCTTTCACTTTGTTATGGAGAGTACTACCAATAGTACCCCGGCAATGTGCCGTGGTCCGTCAGGCTTTCCACATCAAAGACTGCTTTAATGTTAGATAGCTAACTAGCAAGCCATGGGCTGGTCATTCAACTCCCCATTATACTGTCTCCAAGTAACAAATCATCTCACTCTCGTAGCTAAGGAGAGTTAATACCTCAAACTTCTCAGGTTTCTCCGTTTTGTGCCTTTCATTTTGGAGGCCGTTGACATTTATCAATGAAACATTAACGTAGTCAACCTCTAATTGAAAAGCAATGCGAGATTGCACATGAAACCCTACTCTGAAAACGTAACACATTAAAAAATAAAATACAATTACTTAGCATTAGCTCCTCCTATGTTTTTGCGCAGAACCATGTAATACCTTCTTATGAATCCTTAAAATGAGACAGAACAGCTTCACGATACCATGGTAACGTTAATCCGTTTGGAGCCTGCGAAATCTTGCTTAAAGCTATCATTTTCAGACAAATGGACAATTCAGCTGTCCTATTTTGATACACAGGAAAAATAATAGACATTATCTGCATCCTGCAACCGAGGAAAGGCAATACTTCTTCATGATTAATTTAGAATATTTTGTATTATTTGCTAGTTATCAAGATTGTTTAATTTTGTGCAGAACACGTGGATGGAAAGGGGATGCTTTAAAACTAGAGCATTGCTAGCAAGCTAACATGTTGTCTTTCTGTTTAGTTAAACATTTCTATTAAAACTGTACACATATAGTCTATACGATATTCACTCCTTATTTTTCATTATGTTCAAGGAAGACATGAGGGTGCCGAAAATATGACTATATTTTGTGATGAATGACTTGATTCATTGTGCAATATTTGTGCTGCGCGCCTTAAAATACATAACATACACATATTACATAATTTCTTTAAATTATTTCATTTGAATGCAGGGTTGAAGTAAACTTTCACCTGATGGTAACTCAAGCACACAAAGTAATTACAAGAGTCAGTATCATGGAAATCCACATATCTGTGCTACATAGACACAGCTGGACATATTAAAAGTATGTGTGCCAGAATTAGAATAGTGAGGCTTTATGGATAATCCCAGTTGGGGCAATTAGCAGGCTGTTCTGGATCAAGCTTTTATCTGGGGAATGACGAATCATTATTAGGCTACTACTCTATGGATAATACATTTTTATCCAGATTATGTTCCAGGCGTACTGTATAGATTGCTTCTTTGTTTAGATGTTATTGTCATGTTTCATAGCAAGATTATGCAATCGTAAATGTATAATACCTTTTCAATGGACTGTCCCATTACTATCGTCAGTCAAATTGGTATTACATTTTCTCTGCACTAGATGGGGCCCTACCCTGACAAGAGCATGACAAAATCTGACAAACAACAACAAAATGTGCCACCCAGGAGGATTCCTCTCAAACCAGATACGTTTTTTGGTTTGTTTTTTTAAATACTTTCCTGTGCTCAGTTGATCTTGCCTGGTGCAATTGAGCCCACCAAGAGGGCCAGAAGGCTGGGCTGGCTCTTTATAAGAGTATTTCATAGGTTCCAATACACCAGATAAGCTCAGTAAAGTGTAGAAATGTATTTTAACCCTATTACGTATTTGACCCAGGCCTGATTGCCGCGTGGGAGTGAGAGTGCCACACTCTTAACCGTTTTATGTTTAAAGGGTTGTCACTTCCTGCTTTGTGTCCTGGAATTCCGATGTCATATTCTTTAAGGACTGTGATGGACTGGCGACCTGTCCAAGGTGTATTCCTGCTTTTCGCCCAATGTACGCTGGGATAGGCTCCAGCCCCCCTGCGACCCTGCTCAGGATAAGCGGGTTCAGATAATGGATTGGATGGATGGATATTCTTTAAGGATATGACTTGGCCACTATACATACAGTAGCTTCCTTAAATGGTACTGTTTATAGATGGCCAGCAGGAGGCAGAAAGCCAAATGCAGCACGTACTGCAGTTAATCAAACTAAAAACTGCTTGTGGAGGAGTGGTGGGTACAGGGGTGTCGGGTTAAGGGCGGTGATCCTGAAACGATTCTGTGTCTGATGGCACGCCTATCTCCCACCGGACAAGCGCGGCATTTCTGGGTTTGGTGAGAAAGAGTTGTCAGAATTTCAGGTGAAATTTAAAAGCTAAAGCCACGATCACGCCGTGTGACTGAGTTTCTCACTCAAACGAACACAAGTGTTTTGAAAGTGGTCAATTGACACGTCTGTTTTAACACAGGAGCAAGGTGCAGCATAAATGAGCTGTGGTCCCAGTGGCAGTGAACTTGTCCTTTTTGGCCAAAAACATCTGGCAAATGACTAAATTGTAATCTATTAGCATCGCTACTTGGTGTGTTCTAGTGTCTTGTTTTTGTTTAAAAAGGAGGGCAGGCAGACCCCCCATGGGGGGGATTTGGAAATGGCTTTAACTTTGGCTGCCTTACGGATGGCACATTATGAAATTTTGCCTTGTGCCATCTGATATAATTTCAAGGAAGTGAAAAGAAATTTGCATTCAGGTTTTCACCATGAAATGGATGCACTGCATCCTTTGTTTTAAGTCTTGTTCCCTGCAATAGAGTTGAGTCTTCAAGCAGAGGGGGTCATTTTAAGGTGCTGAAACTGTGTTCAGCCACGTTTTAACAAAATTAAGCCTCTTTTGTCAGAAATTGGCAGTGTGCTTTAACTAACCAACAATTATATTTCTCATTGAATCCTGACTGTGGATTGCAAGCTCGGCGCATACAAGTACACATAATTTACTTTTTTTTATTAAAAACATACAAATGTCCGTTATAAAAGAGCTAGGAGTTTTCCATTGACAATTGCTTAGGCTTTGGTCTCCCTGGTGCAGGCCCACGGGATCCCAGTAACACTTGGTCCACATGGCCTGTTCAAAACACACTTAGCCATACTAATGGGACAGCACAGAGGCAAAAACAACAAAGGCAGAAAAACAAAAAACTGCTATTCTAAAGCTGTGCCCTTCATAAACAGAACTGGAAAAAAATAAATGCAGCCTATGGAATGCCAAAATTCTCTCTTTCCACAAACACTCAATATGTTTAAAAAAAAAAAAAAAGCTAAAGTATGATTTTGATGTTTGATGTTTCTCAGGCCACTAAGTTTTAAAACTTTACTGTGAAATATTCATTTTGTTCCAAGTTATGAGAGAAAAGGTAAGGCATACACGTCATGATCTTTTCATGTCATTACAATAGGCACATAATGCTTAAAAATGCAGTGAGACACAGATGACAAATGATTGTATTTCAGTATTATGATTGCATATGTAAAAGTATGCAGAACATATTGTCATATTGAAATATAGGCTATATTTCACAAAATAAGAATTGTATTCAGGTATGCAAGCATTCCATTATCTATTCTAATATGTCATACTTGATAATGTGTGCAATACACTTGGCCATATATTTCAATGTATTTACTTTTTCCATTAGGGTGGTAAATCTACAATAATAAGTCCAAAAGTACTTAAAACATGGTCTCTCCTGCAATCAAAAAGCTTGCAGTGCATTTGTAATGGGTGTAACCAGACTGCTTCTCCAACTCCAATCTAAATCTTCTGTGACAATGGTTTAATGATCTGTGGAGCTGATTAAAAAAAGGCCTACCTCAGATCTGCAGTCCATATCTGCATATGCAGTGTCCCAACCAGTTTATTTTGGA
Source organism: Conger conger (assembly GCF_963514075.1). Lineage (NCBI taxonomy): Eukaryota > Metazoa > Chordata > Actinopteri > Anguilliformes > Congridae > Conger > Conger conger. Next base: position 11,600,176 of record NC_083768.1, read on the forward strand.
AAGCCTATTGTTTAGCCATTGTCTCTTGACAGTTTACTTTGATTTCTCAACCTCATAATGGCTTCCTTGACTGTCAAAGGCATAGATACTGAAAGCATTCTTATACCTGCACTAAGTAAGCAATTGAATACACCTGATTATTCAGAAGCAGCTGAGAAGCCAACCGTCCCATTACTTGTACTATGTATAAAAAGAGGTGTGATTCCTACATGCATAACCCACTATGGATGTAAATACCCTCAGATTGAAGGGGACAGTCTGCACTTTAACCTCACATTTATTGTTTCATTTCAAACCCAATGTGCTGGACTACAGAGCCAAAAGAGCAGAAATTGTACCAACTGTCCAAAAGTACATACACACTGCATTGTACAGTACATAAAATATGATATTCAAGGTGCCCACTGGGTAATGTAGTCTTGCAAGAATGCATGTCAAAGTTTAAATTCATACTGTATAAATTGCATGTATAAAAATCATAGAAAATATTTTATAATCAAGAATTAAGCATATTACAAAAAATGCAAGTGAAGTAAAAATACATGTACATATTCAAATGGTGCAAACACAGCAAATTGACCATTATTAATAAGATACAATGGAAGTGGCCTGTGAGCAACAAATAGAGGAGTTTTTACAAATCATTTTACAAATATTTTTCCTGAATTCCCTCATGTCTAGATGTGATTGCTTGCCAGTTTTACAAAGGATCAAGCATCAGCAGCTGATTAGTTTTAATTAAGCCATCTTTAATGTGACACCATTCATAACAATGAGACTGGATTACTTTCAGTCACTTTAATTTGAACAATAAGATACTGGAGGCAGGTTTGGACTATAACATTTTTGCACAAACATAATATACATGGCATGCACCTTTAAGGTTCTGTTCTACTGAATAAAATCAAATTTTCAGTCAAATTGACCTTTTTTTGTTTACTGATCCCTCAACTATTCAACTTTCAGGATAATACCACCTTTTGTATGATTACACCAAACGTCTGGTTTAATTTGTATAGTTATTTACCATTTTTATCTTTGGATAAGTTTTTCTCAAAAACCTTTGGACGATATTACAAGATCAGGAGGGCCATTTTTCTCAGTGCACAATCATCATGACACTTTGCAAACCTTTACTCCATACTCCAGTGTTATTAGCCAGGAGAGCCGATTATTTTCTTGTTATAAGCTTTAGGGGCAGGTACAGCATCACAAACCTCATTGTTAGAGCCTGAATTGTCATAATTTTTCTTCATGATCTATTAGTTCTAACTTCTAGTTATTAAAAAAATGGCTCTAAACAATCTTCAAACATATCTTATATAGATTCTGAAATCCTATATTTATATATATGCAGGTTGAGGGAGTCCTGGAATAATCTTACTTGGTTCAGATTATGGACTGCTACAAAAATGTTATCATTTGTAATTTTGCCAAATTGATATATTTTGTTGAAATGTACCTTTTCATGTCCATACCTCATGATAATTGAAGTATGTACCTCTTAAATAACCTGGAACACCAAAGATGTGTTTTCGGTGGTGCATAACCTTAATAGGTGTCCTATTGCTGCTTTTTCCTAGTCTGCACATGTGCAGTGAATATTTATAAGTGCATGAAAACAGCAGAAAGGTTATCTTCATATAAGAATGAACTATAATATTCAACTCAAAGAGAACAGATTTGTCCTCCAAGCATTTTTCATGAAGCATTTAAAGTTCTTATCTGAACTTATTGTCCTCTCCTATTTCTTACTCACAGATTAGTGCCAGTGGACTATAATCAAAATTTAAAAAAACTTGAAATAATAATAAAAAAAAACTATTGTATATCCTTGGAATGGCCAGAAAAACAGATTTACCTGGAGGACTCAATGTTTATAATGAAAACTTTGGTTTGATGCATGGCAATTAAAATAAACATTATATTGGGATGATCTGAATGCAATTTATTACCCGTTTACCTTGTTGACATGAGGATAAGTCCCTGTCCTTCAAGGTACTGGCAAAGCACAAAGCCAGTTTAAATTTGGCCTGGATATGAAATGCATTTAGACATTCATGCCAATATTTTTGGCAAGTAAACAGCAACATTGCAGAGCTCTGCTTCAGTCTAACTTGGTTGAAGGACCATCTTCAATTTCTTATTATAAAACAATATAAAATAAGGGCCAGGAAATTAATTCCATTCCAAATGGAAGTACACAGGTCTTGTACACCCCATGCGTTCAGTGGATTAGGATAAACAACAACAACAAAAATATTTTCCTTTTTCCATTCAACTTTCCCTTTTCTGGAAATGTTCAATCTACACAGCACCTATTGCATTGCGGCAAGAAACTGGCTTTCCTGTGCAAGAGTGGTCAGTAGAGAGTTCATGTCGCTGATGGCCATGTTGCTTACTCCAGCAGGTACACTGTGTACGGCCATAGAGACATGGGGAGCGGTGAGGTGGGACGAAGTCCGGGAGAGGTTCTGAAACAGACGGGGGCTCAGGACCTCCGAAATCAGACTACCGTGGTCGTACCCATCATCAACATCGAGTGCCATGGCATTCACAGTGCCTGCGGCATCATCTGCAGTGCTAGTTACCTGGCCAGTCCCCGGAGAAAGCAGCGCAGGGTTGCTAGAGGGGGCGGGTGGGATGGTGGCGTGCAAGTTGGGGAAGGGGGACAATTGGGAGGCAGAGGTTTGGAGGTCATGGAAAGCCTGGCTGGGAAAGCCCGACTGCACCTGGGTTGAGGTGAAGGGACCAGCCTGGGGGTGGTCCATCATCTCCAGCCTCACCTGGCTGCTGAGCAAGCTGGCAGTCGCACTCCCGCCCCTCACTCCCGCTAGGCTCAATCCCTGCTGCTGACTGAGGAGGGGGTTGCCACCGTTACTCCTCACGATCGGGTAGCCCTGCTGTCTGGCTGAGATCCTGTAGCTGCCACTGGGCTGCTGCTGGGTGCCTGCTCCCTCAAAATGGAGGTTTGGGGCGGGGTCCTCTGATCCAGTCTCTGGGGGTAATGGGTTGCTGTAGGATGACCGGTGGTTCTCCTGAAAGCTGGCTTGAAGTTTGGCGAAAGGCGGCGGACCTCGGCAGGCTGACCGCATCAACCCCACGGGCACTTGGGAAACAGTGGCCTGAGCTACTTGGTGCATTGACGGATGGCTCCTTTGAATCTCATGGGAAATGCTGACATCCACCTCGATCGAGGTGCCTCTGCACGGATTCAGGATAACTTCCTCTTTTCGCGGACCACTGCAGTGATCAGTCAAACCCCTGTCGTTGTTCGCCTGCTGGACATTGTTGTTCTGTAGGTGGGCATAGGGATGCTGGACCTCCATGGGCATTAGCGGTAGCTGCTGCTGGACCTTCATGTTGCCAAACGTGCCGAAAGGGCTGCGAGCGGGTTGCGCGCATGGGGACCTGTCTGCACTCCCTGAGCTCACCTCGTTCCACTGTAAGGGCATGGCCTCCATGCCGGAGTTGCCACCCTGCGCCCGCTGATCCGAGCTTTGGTACAACCGACCCAATGTGGTGCCTAGCAGGAGAGACGTACCATTATGGTTCCCGCTCCCAGACGTACCGGCAGAGTTTTTTCCGTACATCCCACCCCGGCCCTGAGAAGCGAGGTACTGCACCACGTCGTCCGGTAGCATATCCTCCTCATCGAGCAGAGGGACCCCTGCTCTCTGCTTGACTGCGAGGGCCTCCATTTCCGTGTGTTCCCTGATACTGGCCGGATGGGCCGAGAGAGGGCCCGTCTGGGGGTTCCTGTCGAAGCGCATGTACCCCTGCAGGTTCAGACCCCTCCTATCCATGGGGGGGCAGTGGGCTTGGCGTGGGGGCTGGGGGTGCAGGTTGTGGAGGCTGCTGAAACGCTGCACCTGGGGCAGGTTGAGGGAGTCCTGGTTTTGAGTCCGGACCGGGTCACTGGCCCTTCTCAGGGAATTACCGAGAACCTCTTGAGGGAATGCCCCACAGGTCCCACTTCTCCCAAAGCTACCGCGATGAGTCCTCCCAGCCAGCGGGGGCAGCGAATGGTGAGCGGCGTCCTGGCAGTCCCCCATCATGGCCATGCGCGTCTTCAGGCTCATACGCTCCATGCTGGGCAGCGGTGTGGGGGGAGCACCTCCCGTCGCGGCTGCGTACCTGGCCTTCAGGTGGTAGTGCTGGGCGGCGGTCAGGGTGAGGGTGCCCCCGTCCCGCCCGCCTCCCCCGCACTGGCTGGCCTCGCTGGAGCGGCGCGAGGCGTCGGTGGAGATGGGGTCGTAGGAGTCGGCGGCGCTGAGGTTGTGGCGTCGCGGGTGGCTCTGGCGGCCCGCCTCGGGCTGGGAGGCCTGGCTGGAGCGGCGGCTGGAGAAGCAGGGCGAGATGCCGGAGGAGCGGCGGCTGGCGCTGCGGTAGGCCGAGCTTATTGCGCTGCCCCCGCTGTCCCGGCGGTCCTTCAGCAGGCTCAGCACCGTCACGTCCGGCCCCGACAGCTCTGCCCGCAGGGACACTCCCCCGTAGCTGCCTCTTCCTGGACAAGAGAAGATATTTCCATAAGTGACTGTCAGAGTGCTGATATGTGGTCAGGTTTGCCTCGTGACGGGTAAGGTTATGATATGAAAAGGGGAAATCTGACCCTTGTTCAGCACTTTATCGATATATAGGCCTAAATACGTTACATAAGATTTCACAAGGAAAGCAGGTTGTTACTGTGGGTACTTCTCATTGCAATTATGATATAATTTTAATCACACATCACAGGTTCGGAAGGCATAATCCTCCCCTCTCAGAAATAAAGTGACAGTGGAGGTACATTTTTGTTCTTCCAAGGATCAGATTTCTCAATTACACCTTGAAAGTACACTAATGTTCTATTTGGGATCAAATGAGTATGTTTTCCAAGTAAATAAATTAACACTTTTTGTACCTTTATTTCTAAGTGTCTCAGAAACAGACAATAAGCTGACCCATGAGTGCCCCAAAAGGAAGCGGGCCTCACCTGCAGGGATTGGCGGCAGGGCGGGGCCTCCGGGGGGCGCTGTGGGGCTCAGGAGGGGCAGGCTGCCGTTCACCTGCTTCAGCCGCTCCATCTTGATGTGCTCCACCCACCGCAGGGGGGCCACGTTCCCACGGCCCCGCAGGGCCAGGGTGCCGGTGGACACGGTGGAGTCCATTATGGGAGCTTCTTCACCGCCCTCCTCCTCCTCCTCTTCGCCCACGGGGCACCACCTCACGGCGAGCTGGACCTCGCCACTGGAACGGGCGCTGAGGGGGGACTGGCCACTGCTGTGGGTCGACCGACCGCCAGGGCCTGGCGGAGGTGCCTGGACAGAGACGTGGGTGAATGAGAAGCATCAATTGTACAGCGCTTTGGATAAAGGCGCTATATAAATGCCAACCATTTACCATTTACACCGGATGACTGACACCGAGTGACCAACATTGTCAATGTGAGAGGCCTCTGAAATCTAAAGCTACCAGCACACAGTATGATGTTGGGATGACATCTACTGCCAACATATGAGAACTTTAAATAATTCATGATTTGTGTCATACCCTGAACCCCACAAACAGATCATGTTGAGTAAAGTAATGAAAAATGTTACAATTTATCAGTTTCAATTCGTTACTTGTGGTAAAAGAGGACTGAGTATCCCCATAAATGTGAATATTATTGAACTTTTTGCTAAATAATGCAAATAAATATTGCAAATGACATTCATATGGTGTGCCCCCCTACTGATAGAAACTCTTCCAGCTGATTAACAGACGGTTTCTCCAAGACTTGGAATTTGGCCTGAGATGTCCAGCCAGCAGAATGACATAATCAAATATGTGGCCTAGAAATATGAATTGTTTGTGCTGCTTTTGAAACTTAAGAGGACAGACAGTGACTTTGTTTTGGACTGGCGGCAGACAAGTTCCTAATTGGGTTGTTTATGTAAAACAAAAGCTCTCCATGAACTGCGGGACTAGACCAGTGAGAACAATGACCAGAGGAATTCATTTTTGCAGGATTCTGACTAAAGAACATAACAACTCGTTAAATTAAAAAGAACATAACAACACCCTTACAAAGCACTCTGTTTGGTCTCAAAACACACTGTGATAACATCCATGCCCCAGCTAACATGCAGCTTAACATGTCAAATGCTTGTAATTAGGGATTTACCTGATTGATAAGAAAAAACATATTTTACTGTAGGTGTTGTCCCATAGCATGGATATGGATGCCAGTACTAATGGGACAGTTTTAGTCAGGGCAAAAATATTTGGAATAAAAAAAAAATGGTAACAATAAGGCCAGTTTATAGTCCAGCAACAGTGCATCGCTCGACTGAAATCACAAAACATTCTGCCTCAATTGCACATCACCAGTCACAGCGACGCCATGTCACTGGACTATAAAATGGCCTTAACCCTTTGAAGAGTAGGTTTTTTGGCCAGTGACTACTTGCAGAGACGACATAGCAGTAAACAAACACTATGCCATCACTCCTGGGGAGTCGTTTTGTTCTTTCATTGAGTTAATGAGGGCAGTCTGTCCTGGAATTGCTTAGTCACAAACAAACTCATCATCGATAGTTACAGCTCCATATTTGTGCCCTCTAGAACATGGCACAGCTGCTGGAGTCATAGGATATGCCACTTCTGATGGGCGGGTGTGTGTACATTACATTACATTACATAGACGCTCTTATCCAGAGCGACGTACAGTTGGTTAGACTAAGCAGGAGACAATCCTCCCCTGGAGCAATGCAGGGTTAAGGGCCTTGTTCAAGGTCCCAATGGCTGTGCAGATCTTATTATGGCTACACCGGGATTAGAACCGCCGACCTTGCGGGTCCCAGTCATGTACCTTAACCACTACGCTACAGGCCGTACGCTACAGGCCGCTGGAGGACGTACCGCAGGTTGCTCCGTCTTCACGGCCCTCAGATAGGCATCCTTAGAGGTGACGTGGTTGTGGTCCCCTTGCTCAGGGACCGCCCCTCGGGGAATCTGCCCCGGGGGCCTGCCTTGGTTGTGGCTGCTGAGGTCCTGGGGCTGCACTGGGGGGCGGGGGTGGGGGCCCCGGGGCTGCACCGGGGGGCGGGGTGGGGCATCGCCTCGTTTTTTGGTGACGTGTGCCTCGGGACCGTGCACGGTCTTCACGTGCTTGCGCAGGGAGCTGGGGTCCGTGTAGCGCTTGGTGCAGCCCGGGATCTTGCAGATGTAGGGCTTCTGCGGGAGGAGAACGGGAGGGCGGGGGGGTTCATTCAGCTCTGGTGGTGCTGGTGGGCTGAGCACTGGCATGGCAGGAGTTTCAACGTGAGGGTGGCGGGTTTATTACAGGAACAGAGGACAGCTGCCTCGTTGGAGTGTGTGCGGTTCTGGTGCGGTCACTGTGTCAGGAGCAGACCTGGGTCATAACGCAATTGTTTTGGATTGAAATATTTCTTTGTGCTCAATTGATCTTGCCTGGTGCAACTGAGCCAACCAGGAGGACCAGAAGGCAGGGTTTGCACTTTTTGAGAGTATTTCATAGGTTCCCATACACCAGACAAGTTCAGTAAAGCATAGAAAAGTATTTGAATTCAAAACAAAATGACGTAATTGACCTTGGTCTGGCCCATACCTCATTGGAGTGCGTATGGTTGTGCTGTGGTCACTGTCCCTGCACCTTGTTGGAGTGTGTGCGGTTGTGTTGCGATCACTGTATCTGCACCTTGTTGGAGTGTGTGCGGTTGTGTTGCGATCACTGTATCTGCACCTTGTTGGAGTGTGTGTGGTTGTGTTGCAGTCACCGTGTCCGTACCTCATTCGAATGTGTGCGGTTCTGGTGCGGTCATTGTGTCTCTACCTTGTTGGAGTGTGAGCGGTTGTGCTCTGGTCACTGTGTGCGTACCTCGTTGGAGTGTGTGCGGTTCTGGTGCGGTCACTGTGTCCGTACCTCGTTGGAGTGTGTGCGGTTCTGGTGCGGTCACTGTGTCCGTACCTCGTTGGAGTGTGTGCGGTTCTGGTGCGGTCACTGTGTCCGTACCTCGTTGGAGTGTGTGCGGTTCTGGTGCTTGGCGCGGTCGGAGGCGTTGGAGAAGGCCTTGTTGCAGGCCTCGTGCTCACAGACGTAGGGCTTCTCCCCGGTGTGAGATCGCAGGTGAGTCTTCAGGTTCTCCAGCCGAGAGTAAGCCTTCACACAGCCCTCAAACTGCGTGACAACACAAATATATCAAAAATATTATATCCCATTGTATACACATCTCCTCACCTATCATTCCACATGGTGTTCAAAAAAACACAGGCATAAAATTGTGACAAATCAATACTTTTCAGATCAACACGAAATATTTTGACATGCTCTATAAATGGTTTGGCATGTTATACTTAGAGGCACTGCAGGCACATTAGGTTTTCATAAAATACATCCATGTATTGGCACTTGGTTCAACTTCTTAATATAAAATGTCAAAATCATGTAGTGAAATCCATAACAGCTTTAAATTGTTCACATATGACTATGCTGTTGAAAGAAAGGGCCTCATTTGTAGCCCTTGTGAGAGAACTGCTGATGGTCCTGAGCTTTCATCAGGAAGTCCTTTGGATTTGACCACAGTTCGACACCTTCAAACAGCTGCATGCTCCTCGCTCCCAAAATGGTGGCTAGTGGTCTTACGGAACACTGGCCCGTTAATGAAGGTCATTCACGGGGCGGAACAGGCCATGGCTGAGTGAGGGGGTCGGAGTTGTTACACAGTCATAGGTGGACGGACCGGGGCAGGGTGGAGCGGTGTGTAGACAGGGCGTGGCAGGGGTAGGGGGAGGGGGGGACAGGGAGAGGTTGAACAGGGCAGGACAGGGTGTGGCTGGCCAGAGTGGAGCAGTACACCTGGCTGGGCCGGGTAGGGGCTGATCAGGGCGGTTCGGGTGGGGCAGGACAGGGCGTGGCAGGGGTACAGGCCTCACCGTGCACTTGTGCGGCTTCTCCCCGGTGTGTCTGCGCATGTGCACCACCAGCATGTACTGCGCCTTAAAGGGCTTCTGCTCACGAGAACACTCCTCCCACCGGCACACAAACTCCTTCCTCTCCCCGTGGATGTGCTCGTTATTGATGTGCTGTAGGAGAACACACACACACACACACACCATTACACTCAGAACACACTCCATCACACTCATTCAGAAAACACACCATCAAAAACACACTCAGCGAGAATAGACACACGTCACACTCAGCACACACACACACACACATACACACACACACACACTCAGCACACACCATTACACTCAGAACACACCATCACACTCAGCCAGTACAAAAACACACTGCCACACTCAGTACAGACACACAGACACCATTACACTCAGAACACACACAGTGAATAAGTCAGTAAACACTTCTATTTTGTAAAGCAGTGTTCATGTTGTTGGCCATATTAAAATATGTGTTATTTTTCTATGATAGCTAGTTGATGAGAGAAAGATCTGACTTTGTTGATTCTGGGCAACTGTAATATCAAAACAGTACCACAAGGGGGTGTAGTGCAACAGAGACGCTAATGAGTTGTGTATTAGGAGTGAGATTTAGTTCTCCACACTGCAAATCCAGGTTAACCTGCCACAGTATAAACTCACGGATTGTGAAATCATGCTGGACGGCTCCACTGTTCACAATCTAGCTTCAAATCTGCGGAGCCCCATTAATACAATAATACCATATGAGGTGTAAAGATCATAAATATGTGATTAGAATGTTCTTAAATGTCTCACTCTGGCTCCAAGAAATCAAGATTAAATTAGCAGAGCATGCTTTAGTGTTCACTCTCAAGTACAGCGGTCATAGTAACCTGCGTTGAGACTGATGGAACATCTGTGCCACATCGCAGGTGGCGAAAATATCAGAATTACCCTTTCACTGAATCTACCCAATGATCTGAACCGGGCAGATCTTCCACTAAACACTGACAGGGCACACTGACAAGGGAAACTGCCAAAGAGGTAGTCCCTCACAGAACCGCAAGAACAATGAAGAGCCAAACAGCGACGAGAGCCAAACCGAGTCCATTCACTCTTCACTAGAGGCAAAGATTAAGCAGCGGGGCTGATTGGACGAGATAAACGCATTTATTTATTTCTCATTCTTTCCCTGTCTTTTCTTTCTCTTTATTTTTTCGTTCTTTCAATTTCTTTCACATTTCCTCATATTTTCTTCTTTGCTCTCCCATTCTCATTCTTTCTCCTTTCTTCCTTTCTCTCCCATTTTCATTCTTTCTCTTTTCTTCCTTTCTCTTCCCTTTCTCTTTCTTTCTTTCTTTCTTGCCTCTTCCCTTCCCTTGGATGCCCTGTGCACAGGCATGAGGTGGGAGCCTGGGTCCTCAGTGTCTGGCTTCAGCAGGAGTTCAGCTGAAAGCTCTGTCACTTCCCATCACATCTGGCACCCACCCCATCGCAATGGGCCTCTGACAGTTTTGCTGCCGTGGCAACCTTTAATCTCGGAGGGGTGGGGGCGGGGCCATGGGGTGATCGAGAGTTCAGTCCAGACAGCCAAAATGGCAGCTCGCCTATAGCACTACGTCTGCTTTTGTGCAGATTGATAAAAAGGTTATGAAGGGAAGGGGAACTAAACAGCTCAGAGACTCCCTCACAGAAGATATACTGAAAGAGATTGTCTCTCACAGAAAACCGAGTGGCTAAAGTACATGACTGGGACCCTGAAGGTCAATGGTTCAAGCCCCAGTGTAGCCACAATGAGATCAGTGCAGCTGTTGGGCCCTTGAGCAAGGCCATTAACCCGACAGATTGTCCCCTGCTTAGTCTAATCAACTGGAAGTCGCTTTGGATAAAAGCGTAGGTTAAATAACTGTAATGTAATCCCCCACACAGAACACAGTCATGTTCCTGAAAGGGATACTAATGCAATACTAATGAATGCATATTAGTATTTGCAATGCATTTTGTTTACGCTTGTTGCGTTTATAAGGTTTGTACTGGCTGAAAACTGGAAAATGCCACACAGCACAGCAGTCTGTTTACCAGATAAACTTCAAAAGGCAATAGTGTAGTTGGTTTTATCCAACACAGACCAGAAATCTCATTCTCTTCTGTGATGTGGATCCAGAAGTCCTTGATAAAAGAGATAAAGAGAGTGATGAGTGACAAAGAAAAAAGAGAAAAGGAAAGGGGGGGGGGAAGGGGTGACTGAGGGGTTAAAAGTGGAATGTGTAATTTAGGGAAGGCACTTCGTCCCAGGTCAGTGCGTTCCAGACAGATGATATGAGTAATCCTAATCCGTGCCTAATCCATTTTACCTACGACCCCGAACAGGGGGCAGGGTGCTGCAGTCACAACTTATTCCTTCTACCGCAAATTCAGTGGAGGCACATACACTGAGAACCACCAAAAAAGAAATGAATAATCTTAACAAGTAGCTTAGTCTTATATTTAGACTTAAAACATCATGTCTATTTTTTTGATAAATAAGACAGAAATATTGCCAATGAGGCAAGACAGTTTGACTCCTTTCAAGATTTGCCAATAGGGTAAGACAATTTCACTTTTCAAGCAAGCAATAACTTGACTAAAACTCTTGGTACAGTAAAACAGACAGATTATTTATCTGTGAGAGCAGGAGAATTAGTTTGCCCCACAGAAAAATGACAAATTTTTTCTCGAACAGGATGTCTTTGGAGGACACATACAGGGACACAGAGTCCAGGCTGGGGGCTTGGTTCCCCCTCACAAAATAACCCACCAATAAAACCCAGAATTCAGCCACAGGGAGCTGGTGATAGAGGCATAGAGAGATAATTATGAACTCATCTGCTGCTTACATTTGAATTTGTTCCTTTTTAAATAGATTAAGGTGGAGGCTCTGCTATCATACTTAATGAATTTGATTATAGTTTATCTGTCTGTGGATGGAGGGACTAAAAATGCGCTATTGAACTTCCGGCCTGCTAAAACTGCTTCTGCGGGTGGCCTATGTATGAACAGGACTAGTGTTACCACCATCACCAGCACTGCTTGAACCTACACCCAGTGCTTCCAAACAAGCATTCTCACTCTCACACAGCTCTGCACCAGACACAGTCGCAGAGCATACCACGAGGCAGCGTACAGTCATCTGGCTTTTCAAAAGCCCCAAGCGGGTAAATCCATTACCCTCTACTGCCTCATCTGGAGCTGCAAACGGAACATTCGCCGGGCCAAGGCCCTCAGACGAGATCCAGGAAACTCGTCTGCACGAGCTTTAAACAACACAGGGCTTTGACTTCGGCGATCCATAAAACAATAGGCCGTGCGCTGTATATCATGGAGGGGAAAAGTCCATTGTGAGAATAGTGCTGTGTAAATTCTGTCTCTTTGATACCTCCCAGGTGAAGCCCGGCTCCGTGGGAGGGGGAACAGAGTAAAGTAGGGATCAGCGCGCTTTTAAAGGGCTAACGGTGTGAGCGGAGCGCCCCCTAGGCCTCAGCAGAGGTGTAGCCCGCGTTTATAAATGCCATATCAACACGAGACAGCTATGTGTGAATGTGTGTCTGTGTGTGTGTGTGTCTGTGTGAGTGTGTGATATGTGTAGGGTTTTGAGTACTGAGTATGGTATACGCATGTGTGTGTTTCTGCATGTTTGTGTGCACGTGTATGGTTTGGGTGTATACAGTCCCCTCCTAAAGTATTGGAACAGCAAGGCCATGCACACGTACATGCATACACACACATACACACACACACACACACACACACATCTGCATGCACACACAAACTCACACACAGACACACTCACACACACACATACACACACACACACACATCTGCATACACACACAAACTCACACACACACACACACACACACACACACACACACTCACACACACACACGCACACACACACACACTCTCACACACACACACACACACACACACACACACACACACACACAGTCCCCGTTCCCTGCATGCACACTCACGTGCACCAGCTGCTCCTGGGTGTCGAACTCCCTGCGGCAGGCCTCCCAGTGGCAGTTGGTCTCATAGACGGCCTCGGCCTCGGCCTCCTGCTTCTCCTCCTGCTCCCCCTCCTCCTTCACCAGCATGGCGCCCTGGTCCTCCTGGTCCTCCTGGGCCTGCAGGAGCATACCGCCATTACCGCTCACCTCCAGCTACAGCTCCGTCTCAACCCCGGTGTGGCACACCGTAATCTGCTAATTACCAGCTCAACCAGATCTCTAGCTATTAAGTGAGGTGTGCTTTGTTAGGGTTGGACTGAAAACCTACAACACGGTAGATCTCCAGGAACAGTGTCGGGAAGCTCTACACTAGCTGTTGAATGAGGTGTGCTTTGTTCGGGTTGGACTGAAAACCTACAGGATGGTAGACCTCCAGGAACAGGGTTGGGCAGCCCTGTAGTAGCTGTTGAATGAGGTGTGCTTTGTTAGGGTTAGACTGAAAACCTACAGGATGGTAGACCTCCAGGAACAGGGTTGGGCAGCCCTGCAGTAGCTGTTGAATGAGGTGTGTTTTGTTAGGGTTGGAGTGAACATCTACAACACAATAGATCTCCAGGAACAGGGTTGGGCAGTCCTGGTGTAGGCATTGTTGTTTAAACAAAAATGTATGACCTAAAATTTTATTCAACCAGAAATACGTTTATGGCTGGTGGGTTCACTAGGCCTTTCACAGGGAGCTCTGCAAATGTAGAGAACAAACGAACACACAGGGTTAAAAAACAATAGACCTTCTGGTACAGGCCACACGTGCCTCCCCCATCTCTTCTGCGCGTGTGGGTCGTTCCGTTATCCGTGACATATACTGTATAAACGTCAGGCTGAAATGTGTGAGGGAGGCTGGGGGGAGGGGCTTGTGCGGGATGGAGGCTACAGCTGCAGGTAATAAAGCTCTTGTTGCCGTGCGGGGTCAGGGGTCAAGGGTCACAGCTCCGTAGGGGAGGTTGCATGCGGACGGTGTGAAGGGACATTGCTCCGGCGCTACGTAAAAGGGTGAGGTACAGTATTGTATGTCGTCCACAAACACACGTGCACACATAGGCGCGCACACTCACACAGAAACACACACACACACACACACACACACGCAGCAGCCGTATGAGTGATGACTGCTGTTACGGCACAGAGCCCCCGGCCTGTCCCAGCTGAAACTAAGATGTTCAGGGTCTCTTCAGCACATTCGTTTCACATTAGAGCTGACAGGCCTCTGCGCTTTGGAGGCCGAGCGGTGAGCCAAAGGTTTTAAGTGAGAAAAGAAAGGGATAGAGAGAGAGAGAGAGAGAGAGAGAGAGAAAGTTCATGTTCATTTTGAGCTTTTCTTCCACTTTCTCATATGATCTGTGAGACTTCTCTCCTTATAACGTATAATTAAGGGGATCAGAATGGGAAAGGGACAAAACATTTAACAAAAGTGAGAGAGTGCGTGTGTGTGTGTGAGTGTGTGTGTGAGTGAGTGTGTGAGTGTGTGTGTGAGTGTGTGAGTGAGTGTGTGAGTGTGTGTGTGAGTGAGTGTGTGTGTGCGTGTAAAAGTGGGCGATTGAGTGTGTGAGTGAGTGTGTGTGTGTGTGTGTGTGAATAAGTGAGTGAGTTATTCAAAGAACCAAAAGTATAGTATTTTGGCCATGGGAGATGAAGGAGATGTGTCCAGAGCGATGAGGGACAGGGACAGAGAGAGACAGGTTTATGGTGAGAGACGGGTTTATGGTGAGAGACAGGTTTAGGGTGAGAGACAGGTTTATGGTGAGAGACAGGTTTACAGTGAAGAGACAGGTTTACGGTGAGAGACAAGTTTACGGTGAGAGACAGGTTTAAGGTGAGAGACAGGTTTACAGTGAGACAAGTTTATGGTGAGAGACAGGTTTATGGTGAGAGACAGGTTCACGGTGAGAGACAGGTTCACGGTGAGAGACAGGTTTACGGTGAGAGACAGGTTTAGGGTGAGAGACAGGTTTAGGGTGAGAGACGGGTTTATGGTGAGAGACAGGTTTACGGTGAGAGACGGGTTTATGGTGAGAGACAGGTTTATGGTGAGAGACAGGTTTACGGTGAGAGACAGGTTTACGGTGAGAGACAGGTTTATGGTGAGAGACAGGTTTACAGTGAGACAGGTTTATGGTGAGAGACAGGTTTACAGTGAGACAGGTTTATGGTGAGAGACGGGTTTATGGTGAGAGACAGGTTTAGGGTGAGAGACAGG
The DNA here is from genome assembly GCF_963514075.1 of Conger conger. Lineage (NCBI taxonomy): Eukaryota > Metazoa > Chordata > Actinopteri > Anguilliformes > Congridae > Conger > Conger conger. The sequence goes on from NC_083768.1 coordinate 11,615,332, forward strand.
TTTATGGTGAGAGACGGGTTTAGGGTGAGAGACGGGTTTATGGTGAGAGACAGGTTTACGGTGAGAGACGGGTTTATGGTGAGAGACAGGTTTATGGTGAGAGACAGGTTTACGGTGAGAGACAGGTTTACGGTGAGAGACAGGTTTATGGTGAGAGACAGGTTTACAGTGAGACAGGTTTATGGTGAGAGACAGGTTTACAGTGAGACAGGTTTATGGTGAGAGACGGGTTTATGGTGAGAGACAGGTTTAGGGTGAGAGACAGGTTTATGGTGAGAGACGGGTTTATGGTGAGAGACAGGTTTATGGTGAGAGACAGGTTTACGGTGAGAGACAGGTTTATGGTGAGAGACAGGTTTACAGTGAGACAGGTTTACAGTGAGATGGGTTTATGGTGAGAGACAGGTTTATGGTGAGAGACAGGTTTACAGTGAGACAGGTTTATGGTGAGAGACAGGTTTATGGTGAGAGACAGGTTCACGGTGAGAGACAGGTTTATGGTGAGAGACAGGTTCACGGTGAGAGACAGGTTTATGGTGAGGCAGGTTCACGGTGAGAGGCAGGTTTATGGTGAGAGGCGGGTTCCTACCTGCAGGACTCCTGGCTCTGGGCTGGGGGGCTCCTCCTCAGGCCGGGTCTTTGAGCGCTTGTGGTGCATGGGGTCTCCTGTGCTGCTGACTGCAGACTCACTCGTGGGCTTATTCTGTGCACGCACACACACACACACACACATACATATGCACACACACACACACACACACACACAGACAAACATACGCACACACACACACACAAACACACACACACACACAAACATACACAGACAAACATACGCACACACACAGACAAACATACTCACACACACACACACACACACACACACACACATACATGGACACGCACAGACAAACATATGCACACAGAGCACACACATGCACAGACAGACAAACACACACACACACAAACACACAAACATACATACACAGACAAACATACGCACACACACAGACAAACATACGCAGACACACACACACACACATACATGGACACACACAGACAAACATATGCACACAGACACACACACACACAGACACACACAGACACACACACACACACGGACACACACAGACAAACATATGCACACACAGACACACACACACACAAGACCCCAGAAACATTTAAGACATCTGGGTAAGCTCACAGTTAGTACAATGAGGCATGTGACTAGCCACAGGAGATTTTGAAGTGTTTTTATGGTACTGTTCTTTGTTAGCAATGTATATGGAAGGCTACAGAGACTATGGAAAGCTCAAGGCATAACATCTTGGACATCATGTTGGCAAAAATATATTTTAGAATACATTTCAATCATTTGATACCAAGGAAAAATTGTAACAGATTTTTCCAAATTTCTTCTGGTTTCATCTCGTCGATTGATTTGTTTCACATTTGAAACGCCAGTCATGAATGAATTGCTCGTGGCATTTTTTGATTTTGAATTTTTCGATTTTGATTTCTTTTCAGGAATAATCAGAGCTGTGATTTAAACACATTTGCAGATGAAACGGCGCTGAAAAAACAATTCCACACGGGAACGCAAATTCACAGAAATACCGCGTGCCTCTGTCATGAGCCACGGCGGTTCACGCTCCAAACGTGAGCGAAGCCAAAATCAGCGGAGGCGTACTGTGTCGCTATTTAAACAGACACTCCGGATGCTGTAAACCAACAGTGGATTTACCCATCACACTGTAATTCACTCTGTCAGGGTGCGTAAGGGGAGCCAGAACACCAGTGTGGATGCAGTCTACCATCCAAACTGCAGGTCGGCCTGAGATTACTGATACAGCTGCCTCCACAAGCCAGGCTTCTTTAAAAACCTCTTCTGCTATAGCAAAGGCTCCCATCTCTCCTCCTGGCATACGGCCAGGCACTCCTGGGATACTGCAAGTTGGGAGAAGAAACCAGGAAAAAGACAGCTGGAAAAAAAACTCCCACGTTCCTTGGATCTACAGAATTCCAACAGGGGGCAACCTGTAGCGTAGTGATTAAGGTACATGCGAACTGCAAGGTCGGTGGTGCGATCCCGGTGTAGCCATGATAACATCCGCACAGCCGTTGGGCCCTTGAGCAAGGCCCTTAACCCCACATTGCTCCAGGGGAGGGTTGTCTCCCGCTTAGTCTAATCAACTGTGAGTTGCTTTGGATAAAAGCATCAGCCAAATGTAATGTAATGTGTTCCAGGTGAATGCTTATGCTATATATTCCACCTGAGGCAGTACCTCACACTGGAGCCTGCCCAGCACATCTGAAAGTGCTGTTTGAAGAACTGACAGTGTGTCATTTGTGGTTCATTATTCTGGCCATGTTTTTAGCAGCGAAACCCGGCCGATGTCAATGTCACAGGCAGGATATGGGCAGGAAAGAGTATGTCATGGAAACACACATCCTTGTGTACGGCATTTTCACAGTGCACTCGTTTCACATTGTCCATGTGTGGTTGTTCTGGGTACAGAAGTGCTAAAGGAAGGTGATTTCTGCCTTGTATTACTGACTGTACAGGTGTGATTTCTGCTTTATATCACTGACTGTACAGGTGTGATTTCTGCTTTATATCACTGACTGTACAGGTGTGATTTCTGCTTTATATTACTGACTGTACAGGTGTGATTTCTGCTTTATATCACTGACTGTACAGGTGTGATTTCCGCTTCATGTTACTGACTGTACAGGTGTGATTTACACTTTATATTACTGACTGTACAGGTGTGATTTCTGCTTCATGTTACTGACTGTACAGGTGTGATTTCTGCTTCATGTTACTGACTGTACAGGTGTGGTTTCTGCTTCATGTTACTGACTGTACAGGTGTGATTTCTGCTTCATGTTACTGACTGTACAGGAGTGATTTCTGCTTCATGTTACTGACTGTACAGGAGTGATTTCTGCTTCATGTTACTGACTGTACAGGTGTGATTTCTGCTTCATGTCACTGACTGTACAGGTGTGATTTCGGGGTTCCCTCACCTGTAAGGACTCCGAGGCGATCACCCCACTCTCTGCACACCCCAGCCCAGGGGCGGAGACTGGGAGCGGTTGCTGGACAACGAAAGTGGGGGCGGAGTGGATGAGGGGCGGGCTGTGGCTGAAAGCCGCGCCCATAATGCCCGGCTGCCGTCCAATCCTGTGCGGGTGGTGCATCGCCAGGGGAGATGGGGGGAAGGGCAAACTCAGGGCGGGGCTGGGGAGGGGTTGGGACAGGTGGGGGGGGGTTTGAGAGAACCAGGGGTAGAGAGGGAGAGAGAGGGGATTAGGACACAGGTAAGTGACAGGATGTACTCACTAGAGGGCAGAACTCTACCATGGCACAACGATCTGCCCACACATGAATGTGCACGGCAAAGGACCTGGCAATCCAGTCATTACTTTTTGAGAAATGTGTAGCCTGAGGGTGGCGCTAGAGCAAAGGTCACTATAATCAATAGGTTTCTTCCTTGTGGTGACATGAATGCGTACAGCAAATTTCATAGCAATCCAGCCATTACTTTTCCAGCTATAGCCGGATGAACGTAATTACATAACCTCCTAGGCAAAGTTACAAATATTCACTTAATGAAAACTTCAGATTTTAAACGTTTTAACATATCATGTGCTACAAAAGAAATGCAGATGCACCAGTTTACTTTGCAGTGGACCGACACTGCATGGTTGGTCAATGACCCTGGTGTAAAATCCAGCTAAGACTAGCTTGAAATGACCAACTCCCAGCTGTTTCAAAACATAGCTTGAGCTGGTCTGGACTGGTCAACCAGCTACCAGCTGTTTCAAAACCTAGCTTGAGCTGTTCTTTTCACCAGGGGAGGCAATGGAAAGAAGGGGTGGAGTAAACACGTGAACGGGAGTGTACCATTTCTTCTTCAGATGCTCTATTTCCACACAGAAAAGAGCCGCCATCTTCACTAAGCATGAGAAAAACATCTGCCAAACACGGAAAATAATTTCTGACAGCTAAAAACCCCAAACTCAGTGCAAGGGCTTTCAATGAAAAAAAGGTTTAGATATCTGCCATCGCCAATCTTAACAATACAGCACTTCATCAAAACAACTGATTGCGGTCGGACTCGTCGACCTAGAAACCCGATTCGAGAGACACGTGCGCAGATCTTCGCACACCGACACGTTCGCCCCGGTACGTTTTTCCCCTCATACTGGACATTATGCGCAACGTGGCTGCGCATATCACAGAGTCACGTGTGTAACTCCTGTTGACCTCGTCTCTGCTGACCCGGGTGCGTAGCCCAAACGCCGTGTTCGGTCAAGACGAGGGAGCCCGCGGTCGAGAGACAGGGACGTGAGTCAGGAGCTACATCGCAGGCGCGGTTAGCATTAGCACACGCGCTCCCCGCTAATAGTGATTTTAATGCTTTGTGAGATGGCCGGCCAGCTCCGATTCCAATTTATTTCTCAGCAGCCGTTTCATTTTTCTGCCTTCTCAGGGGATTCCTGTCGTTCTCGGGCCCTCCGGTTCTCCTCCGCCTCTCCGTTCTGCTTCTCATTACTCACACTTCCCCAGCCCTCGTCCTTTTCTCTCTCCTTTCTTCCCTCGTTCCCTCTCTTTTTTTCCTCTTCATCATCAAAGCTGTTGTCTACTACAGGGGGCTTTTGAACTTGGTGCAGAAGACTGACTGTACCGTACGCTGTACGCTAGTTACAATCAATAATTGATGAATTGAAGTCGTTGTCTAAATCAATCAAGTTCATGTGTAAGAGGAAAATACTAAGTCAGATACACGGTGTGAAAGAAAACACTTTTTGATGAGAGTGTTTTTTAATTATTACTCACAAATTATTCATGCCTATATTAAACATAATGATCATTAACAACAACAAAAAACATTTTGGCCATTCTTCTGTCATGTGCTGTCACATTCCTCAGTTATAGCCGGGGCTGATGACTTCAATCCACCAAACGAACTGCGTATGCACTGTGTAGGCACTGCGTATACACTGCGTATGCACTGTGGTGGAGGATGGGTGCACCAGGAGTCTGGCTGAACTGCAGAGTTCCCGCTGCACGGAATGACCTGGAATGCCCTTCCAACCGAAACCCTGCCTGCATGGGCAGCCGCTGGGAGCAATTACACTCCTCCCTGAAGGACTGCTAACCACAGTCTGCAGGCCAAGAGGGAGAGCTTTCGCACCCGAGAGGCCCCACACACTATCCGTCTTTAAGAGAGAACGGCCAGGTAAGGAACATCTTCTGGCTCGACTCATTGTGTGAAAGTTGCATGGATTCAGCCTGTTACAAGTATCCTCAAAAGACAAACGAGCTTCTTACTGGGAGGGAAGAAGCCTTCCACACATCACACACACATAGAAAGCCAGAAACAGTTTGGGGTATTTATGGGACTCTACTCTGAAAAAATCCAGTTTCCTCATATTATCCTTGGCTATTTTTTGATTCCCAAAACGGAATGCCTGTGTGCTTCCTTTAATATTTTTTACAGCAACAGACCATAATTCAACAAGGACTTGAACTTACGCTGAGGAATGGTGTTTATGTTTATCTGACATGAAGAGCCAGAAAGGATTTTTATATACACAGCCAATTTTTTTTTTGTTGCATTTAGACATCTGCGCACTGTCTGCCCGGACATGGTGTTAACAGTTTGTTTGAAAATGTCCTAAAGGCCATCCTAAATCACTGGCCAGAGAAGACACTGAACGTTCTGTCATTTTATAAAATAAAGCTTTGTTTTATTGGCCAGCTGCATTGGTGAAATGCTTATTGCTTCTGGAATTGGAATCGACAGGAAATACCTTTGGAATTTATTAATGGAAGGGAGAAACCCTTTATCAAAAATAATCATGTCTAAAATCTGTTTCATGAGATACGTTTTGATGAGCCGTCACTGCTTAATGCTTGCTTTCTTTGTGGTTGTATTTATAAAGAGTGAGGCTTCAGTTTTAGTGCTAAGCACGGTCTCTGTCTGAAGTCTAAAGTAGGGCTGTGTGTGGATGGGACAGTGCACTCTACAGAATAGCATCACTTTGGTATATGGGCCAGGTATATGGACACATTTTGGGTGGTATACTACCAGCTGTTAATCAGGTGTTGGGTTTGGGTTTGGTGTCTCAGGTTTGGTGAGGTATGGTATATGTAACGGTGTTGGGTTTTGACTTCATGGGTTGATTTCACTCATCTCCAAGAAGAGGTGTGAACGTGAGTTCATCACTGGTCATCAGTTTGAAATCCCCACTCCAAAAAAAATAAAAAATAAGTCAATGCTTAACAAGAATTTTAGTCTCATATTTACACTTAAAATTGTATTTCTATTACTTTTTACGAAAATATTGTAAAAAGTAATGATGTGTGACAATTTGACTTATTTTCAGATTTGCCAAACAGTTTCACTTGTGGAGGAAAAGGTATCTTAAAAACAAGCCGGTATTTTCTACTCGAGAGAAAAAAACATTTTGAGTCTCTTCGCGTGACTAAAACTTGAGACGTGATTGCCTGTGGTTGAGGTCAGAGGTCAGAGGTCAGAGGTGGAGAGGCGGAGCCCTCACCTGAGCGCCCCGGCGGACAGGTGCCCGTAGGAGCCGCTGGCGGAGGAGCTGGAGCGGGAGCTGTTGAGCAGGCTGACCAGCGAGCTGGGGGAGGTGCGGATCATGGTCTGCAGGTTGAAGCTGTGGTCGGACAGGGGCGAGAGGGGCAGGGGCCGCTTCCGGCTGGGGCGGGAGGGGATCCGGGCCCCCAGGAACTGGGGCCCTGCTGGGGCGGGACAGAGAGGAGGCGGGGGGGGAGAGTGCAGACATTTTCATTTTTTTTTAATGACCGCTCGCAGTTTCTCAAACTCATAATTCCCATCAACGACCTCTCACGCAACTATGCCGGAAAATATATATGAGAATCGAGCGGAGACGGGGTTTTCATTACTGCAAATTCTCCGCATTCTAATACGTCCACTCACACGGAGAGACCGCCTCGCTTTGTCGTACGCCGCCTTTACGGACTGGGTCCGATAGCAATCTCCCACAAATCTCGTATAGATAAAAACTCGCTGGCCGAACAAGAGAGCGCATTGTGTTCCCCCATAGGGAGGGCCCGTATAGTGAATCAACACCCTTTAATTACACGTATCCATTTCAGTCCCAGCTGCCAGGGCAGCCCAGCGCTGTGGGTCTCACGCCGACCCGCCCGTCTGCCCCACGCCTGTGTGCTCTCAACGCCTCGCACAGACGCACTTAAGCCCTGACTCAGTGCACATACGATGCAGCTCAGCCACGGCTTACAGTCTCAGTTTATTTTCCCCCCGTCGCTTACACGACATTGTTTCATGAGTATAACTCACAGTCAGACTCACGAGCTCAGTTTTAGGAATGGAACAACCGATTTCGCAATAGCAGTTGGTCGCAAGCGAATAATTATTTACGCCATTGTGCAGAGGTGCATTGTGGGGTGATATATGTGTATAGTGCCAGCTGGGGCAGATATTGTTACCGGCGTGACGCTGATCGTGGCAAATTACGAACACAGCTGTGCATCTTGTCTACGCTCACGCCCACACCCCTCCTCAGTCCGGTGAGTACCTGTTACAGCTCACGCCTGTTTTAAAGACCGAGATTCAAGCCTGAGGGCAGTTACGCCTACCAGGAGAAAGGGAGTTGTAATTTGAAAATGAGATCTGCTAAATGCCAGTAATGTAATGGCTGGCTGGAATGCTTCACCAATGCTATTATAAAAAACTCTTACGAAAATGCGAGGCGTCTACCTAGCGCGTCTACCTTACCGAAAACATTTTCATGTATATTGGTCCCAGAACGGCGAGACGACGAGGCGGGCGATGTTCGTGTTTTGCAAGTGTGGTTCGGACATTATCTACCGACCATGCCTCCGTTAACAGCTGATCCAAAGAAACGTACACTTCATTAGACTAAGCAGGAGCAATGTGGGGTGAGGGAGCCTTGGCTTAACTGCTGTGCGGATCTCATCGTGGCTACACCGGGGATCGAACCACCGACCTCGCGTGTCCCAGTCCTTTACCTTAACCACTAGGCTACAGGCCTGCTGTTACATGAGTGTCAGCTGAAGCCACACTGCCGATACTGCCCAGACAGAACGAGCTCAGCAGAATGACGGTTTGACTCTGAATCTAAAATGGCGGCCGTTCAGACTCACCCTCAGCGGCCTGCAGCTGCTCCAGATGCAGGGCGGCCGCCAGGCCCGCGGGGGGGATGAGGTCAGCGTAGGGGCTCCTGTGTCCCGCCAACAGCGCCATCTGATGGTAGTACTCCGCCGCTGTCATGGCAACGTGGGAAGCTGTGGATAGTGGAGATTACATTACATTACATTACATTACATTACATTACATTACATTATTGGCATTTAGCAGACGCTCTTATCCAGAGCGACGTACAGTTGATTAGACTAAGCAGGAGACAATCCTCCCCTGGAGCAATGCAGGGATAAGGGCCTTGCTCAAGGGCCCAACAGCTGTGCAGATCTTATTGTGGCTACACCAGGGATTAGAACCACCGACCTTGCGTGTCCCAGTCATTTACCGTAACCACTACGCTACAGGCCACCCCTGGAGATGGCGAAGGGAACACAGGAAGTCAAATTGGTGCATAAAACCAGAGGCAAATGGACAATAATTATCAGGCAGATCACTGTAGTGTGGAGGAGGATTCTGGATACAGATTTCCAATGATGACTATCACTATTACACTTTAAATATCATTCATTTTTGCTGAATGGTTTATTCCACACACTGTGTTATCTGTTTGTGAATGTAAGAGCACAGCAGTCACCTACTCTGAATGGGAACATGCCTCATGTTCCAGATCCATTTCTCTCACATCCCCCGGACAAAAGCAAAAGAGAACAGAAATGCCCCAACCAGGCTTCAAACCCAAAGCCTCTTCCTGACAATTCCAAATCCCAGACTCGTATGCCACCAAAAACAGAAGTTTTTTTTTTTCTTGTGTGCTAACTTATTATTTAACTAATGTAATTTACATCAAATCTCTTTAATCTCAAATCTCTTTAATCCCTTAACATGGAAAAAAACATAAAAGCAGCTAAAAAAAATAAAAACAGTTTACACCAACTGCTCTTTCTCTGCACGTTTTTTCAGCACCAAGAACGGGAGTCCGCGCGGATGTTATTGTGTAGTCGCCATTGCGTACGCTGCTCCATCGCCATGGCGACGGCGCTAGCGCCTTGTTTAGCCTTTATTTAGAGAGCCGGTGTGGTCGCCGGGTCAGGCCTGACTTCCTGTCTGAGGCAGTGCCCGTCACCTCCTCAGCGAACAGGGACATAACACGGACCAGACCCCCGTATCGGGGTCTGAGCTGCGTGAGGTAAGAGGTACAGTGTAAACAACAGGAAGAAATGGCTGCGGTTAAAAGCTTTTTCATAGCTACAGTGCGTCGGGGGGGGAACAACAAATATGCTAAGATCCGATAAATAACGTGGAATCAAGACACATGAAATCCCTACGCCGTTCATCCTGCCACCCCCTGAAACCTATAAAAATCAATCGCCTTCAGAAACGTAGACCTGTATCTTCTCAGAGGGACCGCAAGGTTGTTAACGCCCGACAACACACAAAAAAACATCCAGATTTAGTCTCCGGGAATCTGATCGGGTTTACGAACGGTGGTGGGGAAAGACTGGACAGAGGGATTAGCTCATGGAAGGTTTGCAGTCAGTGGGTGATGTTGAGCAGAGCTGGCATGAGCCATGGGTGTAGGGACCGCCCGTGATGGAGACCAGGGCTTGGACAGTAACTGAAATAAAACCCCACCCACCCCCCCCGGCCCACAGCAATCCCACTCATCTCGTTACAGCAGGGGGGGGCACTGATGAAGCCATGGACAACCCCCCGAAACGCAACGCCAAAGAGGGCTCTGAGCGGTAATTCATAAACAAAGACGCACATCGTGCTCATATCTGGTCATTGTAAGTCAGCGCCATCATTCTTTGCCAGAGACTCTGCAGGGTGAACTGACTGAGGGCCGTGTCCATGTTCTTTAACCCTTTAAGGTCTTATGAATGTGTGATTAGAATGTTCTTAAACTGGACATTCTAATGCTGATGTCACAATCACTGCTGGTAATTGAATGCAATTGAGTTCTGAAACACTGACTTGTAATCGAATCAATATGTATTTATATAGTAAACAGTTAAAATGTGAGTGACGAAACAGTCACAACCCACGTCACAGGACACCCTGGCCCAAAAAAAAACATTTGAAAAAACCTACTCAAATGGTAGAAGTGTAAGATCACAAATACACGTGATTAGGGTGTTGTGACCATCGCTGATGGTGATTGAAAGCAGTGGAGGGTTAAAGGTGTGTGAAAGCCAATGAGAGCTGAGCCCCTTCGCTCTGCTCCCTGCCTCTTTGACTCTTTGTGCACAGAGCAGAGCAGAGGGAGAAAGGGGGCGGGGTGGGGGGTGAACCGCGGCCATGAATGGAGGTCTTTCAGCGGACGGTCAGTCATTCCCATTAGATCAGGTTTTACAAAGACGGGGTGAAGGGGGCGCCTGGCATTCCTCCATGAGGCCACCCCCCCAGCACACACCCCTTCACTCCTCACTCTCCTCTCTTCTCTGTCTCTTTCTCTCTCTCTCCCTCTCTCTCACTCTCACTCTCTATCTCTCCCTCTCTCTCCCTCTCTCACTCTCCCTCTCTCTATCTCTCACTCTCTCTCTCTCTCTCTCACTCTCCCTCTCTCTATCTCTCACTCTGTCTCACTCTCTCACTCTCTATCTCTCTATCACTCTCCTTCTCTCTATCTCTCTCACTTCTCTCTCCCTCTCTATCTCTCTCACTCTCTCACCCTCTCTCTCTCTCTCTCTCTCTCCCTCTCTCCCTAAACTCTACACCCCAGAGCTTGAGATCACGGCTGCTACAATCTTGTAAAACAGCTCCACACACCTCCCCAGAACCACTCAAACATACTCCCACTTCGGTGCAGCCGACTCCATTAATTCACCTTGTGCATCCGATAAGAGATTATCTGCCACATGCAGCACCTGAAAAAAGGTGGATACATGGATAAGGCTCTGGCTAATCTAGCACACAAAGCCCACCAGGTCTGCTGAACTCAGGAGCTTCTGATGAGATGAGATTCAGTGCTATCGCCGGGGATGCCAAAAACAGAGACGGCCACTGGACCTGCCGGTTAGTGTGCAACCAAAGCAGTGTAGCAGCAACACGCAGGGTTTTTAACACACAGGTGATCTACACACACATTTGTTACTTTAAGAGACTGGATGTCAGTTCAAGTTCCAAAACAAAACAATTACATTTATGAATTTAGATGTTTTCTGTACACAGTGAGCATCACCTATCAGATAGGCCTAAATCAAACAGTTATACAGGGGCATTAGCTCAGGAGGTAGAGCGGTCATCTGGCAGTTGTCGGAACAACTTTCCGGGTTCGATCCCAGACCAAGAGGACCAGAAGGTGGGATTTGCACTTGTTGTGAGTATTTAATGAGGTACCAGACCAGCTCAGTGAAGCGTAGAAAAGTGTTTGAATCGGGAGCGATGACTCGGGCTGAGGCCCGGGTGTGGGGCTCAGGACTCACCGTCAGGGGGGCTCAGGACTCACCATCAGGGGGGCTCAGGACTCACCATCAGGGGGGCTCAGGACTCACCGTCAGGGGGGCTCAGGACTCACCATCAGGGGGGCTCAGGACTCACCGTCGGGGGGGCTCAGGACTCACCGTCAGGGGGGGCTCAGGACTCACCGTCAGGGGGGCTGAGTCCGCGGGCGCTGGAGATGGCCGACAGGGCGGGGCTGCTGTGCAGGGAGTGCAGGTAGTCCAGGTAGGGGCTGGCGTAGGGGTGCGTCACGCTGAACGCAGACTCCGCGCCCCCCGAGGGGCTCCGGTGGGGCGAGATCCGGATCAGGTCCGAAAACGGACTCCCGGAGAGCGGCGACGGCCTGGAACGACACGCAAGGGCGAACGCAAGTTCAGAGCTCCATCCCTGCCGCGGGAATTCATTCTGCTCTGATCGGAATATGCGCGCGCAATATTCATGGACTCGTGGAATGATCATCAGAGTTGACGACTGGGCGACAGGATTTACATTTTCAAATGCAGTTGGGATTTTGTTTGAATTTAAGAACTTGTTAAAGAGCAATATTGGATTGTTTAAAGACCCTACATAATGAAATCTAAATAGATACATAGAAGGAACCTGAATTACGATTACCTACACATTTGACCACAGTCAAAAGTAGCCCACTCCATCATCACATTATCTACAGGATACGTAGAGACACCAAGTACAAAGTGTTCCTCTGTCAAGAAATCTACTAAATCGAAATGAGTGCAACTTAAATATGAATAAGCAGGTGTGATACTGATTACTACCCATAATTAAACGGTGGAAGTTCTGTTAACTGCACCCAAGGAACATGCTGAAGTTAGCCTTGCTGTTTTTCCACCCTGAAGGAAGACATTGTTCCCACTTGGAAGGGCATACTGTACCTCATTCACAGGTTACAGAAAGCAAATTCCCCTCACATCCAAACATGGTGAATTACGGCTAAAATGCGAAAACAGTCCTCATTCGTTTGCCTGAGGTGGTTCCGTGCATTATATCATAATGACCTTAGAGATGGAACACAAACCTCTCCAAATTCTGCCTCATATTCTCAACGGAGGGTTGGCTCACCGGGTCCACCTACTCAGACTTCTGATTGGACGGGCTCCACCACTGGCCACTGGGAGTGGAGAGACTTGAAACAGGAGCAGGGCCAGGAATGACCTCCAGTGAGCCCCAGAGTTCAAAATGTGCACGTGACGCACACCTAAAGAACCTCCAGCGGTGAAGGGTTCTGCCAATTAGCCTGCAAAATGGAGGCTGTCACGGTGGGGGTCACTGCGTAATGGCAGGCCAAGGTTAACGCTAATCACCGCTTTAATGATTGTGAGGGATCACCCTCACCTTCAGCCCCTGTTGTTTTCCTATCAGGAATAGCATGCACTCTCATAAATAAAGGTATGAAAAAGTGCCTAAAGATCTGTACATTTTTTTGGCTCGGAAAATGTTCTCATTTGTACGCGGAGAGAACGCTGCTGTACTTTCAGAGGGCGCATTTAGGGAAATTTGATCCTTGAAGAACAAAAAATGTACATCCACCGTCGCGTTATTTCAGAGAGTGCGTGCGGTCGCCCGGAGGTTTGACGAGCGTGACACAGATGATACCAGTAGGCCCACCCATGATCCTCTCTGTCACTAGATCCGAAACCAATCAAGCCTTTATGGGACAGTGAGGAACCACCTTCCCCTCGCTCTCTCCCCTCTCCGAACATCAAAGGAAATTCCGTGGGCGGCTAAAAGACACAAACGGGGTGTTCTGGGTTGCCTCACGCTGGAAGGATTTATAACTCCTGGAAGAAAGACCAGAGCACCGAAGAGCCTCGAGGCCCTGACCCATTAATACAATAAAAAGAGCAACCTGTGACATTATTAAGTTACTGAGGCTATCAATGAAATGTCTTGATTCCAACATAAGCAATTGTCAATAAGGCTTCCTGGTCTGGAATTAATACTTTCTTGGCCGCACAAGCTAAAAGTGGAGGCCCCTGTTTCATGAATGGCCTTATCACAAGCTAGTGATATACTTTGCATTAGAATGATGTCATAACCTAGGTTTACTTAATTATTATTATTAATAAACATCACCTTTGTTGTTGAGAGCAGGAGTAAATTTGTCATCGTTGTGAGAGCTGGTCAATAAGTAGGCTGAACTGGTAACGATAGCATTTGTTTGACAACTTAAAAAAGTTACTGTACTAAGTCATAACACATTATTAAATAAGCCTTAAATGACCCAAACACCCGTACATTGTTTATACTTGGCATCACCCCACTGGGCTCAGCATCCTCCATCCCTGCTGGCAGAAGTACACTGTGTATTGTTATCTACGACAGTCGTGAGGAAGGTTGGTTTCATTTTAAGGTATATTATGTTCATTATATATGTTGAGGCAGATTTTGGAGCAGGGAAGAAGCCTCATTTTCTTTCATTTTGTTGCGGTTCATTTGTCGTGTTTGTTCCGGTATTGCTTTGTTACCTTTCTATATATGAGTGTGTGCGTGTGTGTCTGTGTGTACTTATGTGAAGTGGCTCATCTGTAAATCTGCAGTTTGATTCAGTACATATTCCCGATGTTTATTTCATTTCCACGGGTGATTTTCTACAACAAAACATGTCTGGCTTCCAACATTTGGATTCAATTAGCTCCCCAGTAGACGGGCCTGGTAGAAGCGGGCCCTTTCGGAGTGTCATGTCATTATGCTTCCCCCTCTGCAACCGGTCTGACACCATGTCTTTAAGTCATTTTCACTAATCTCCCACAGCTTCGGACTGCAGAACGTTTCCACTCAAATAGCTGGAGGTGGATGATGTCACGGAGTCAGCAGCTGCTAAGTCAGCACGCCAAGTCCTAATACCCAGTGAAGTGTGCAAAGCAAACAAAGGCCCGAGCCACACAACACATTTCACTCCATTACTAATAAATGCAGGGCTTTCCAACTCCAATCAAGGGGGGACATTAAACCAGCCCTGTGGGGATTAGCTTGGCCCGAGTCAGATGTATCTTGTTAAGTTTTCTCTCAGTGCTCTTTGGCAGTGCTAGCGTAGCGTAGCGAGACTCTATGAACTCAATGGCACATTGCTTAGCCTGCCTCCTGGCTTGGATTAACACTAAATTGACTGGCTCGTCACTTGTTTACTAAGGAAATGGAAGGACGTGTTCTGGAACATGTTTGTTGCCCTCGGTTACCAGCAGTGATTGTTACATCAGCATTAGAATGTCCAGTGAAGAACATTCTGATAACATATTTGCGGTCTTACACCTAAAGGGTTAATGATGTTTATGTTGACGCCATACATTCTCGAACTGGTTGGAGACCAATTGGAGCATTTAGCACAACAGGCCTGATAAAATACAGTCAGTTACAGTGATGTTGAATACTATCCACGGCTGTCGTAGGGCAGACCTGACAGTTAGAGTGAACCCAGCGTTTTGGGAGGGGGGGGAAGGGGGGAGGGAGTGTAGACAAAAGCAAGCGAGAGGAAAAGAAAGAGTGAAACGTGAAGGAAGCTATAAAGGGAAAAGAGAGGAAGAGCAAAGACAGGTTTTTGGCACGCGGGCGAGGGGGTGGATTTACGGTGCGGTTCCTTGACTCTGACGCTCTCTAACGGGCCTCCCCGGTGAAGCAGGGGGTTCTGGTCCGAGGCGGGGTAACGGAAACGGCACATTTAGCCGCGGCTCCGCTCCTCCCCCAGAATAGCGGCTTTCACATCGTCCTCTCTTTTGTACCATCACACGGTGTGTCGTTCATTCTGCGCTGCTTTTAAAAGGCTCCATTTCACATTCTCTTCTGTGTGCGTTTGTGTTTTTTTGTGTGAATCTGTGAATTCAGCGACCACATCGTGAAACTTTGTTTTTTTTTATAAAACTGTATGTTACATGGGTCTGTGTCTCAAACACAGTCCAGAGCTAGGCCTGGCAGTTCTACATGGGCATCTCACATAAGGTTTCATTGGGTGACTCCTAATGCTTAATGTGATGCTTAACCTAACAGAAGCAGCCTTGTTTTGCTACACATAAATGACTTTATAAGGTATAAAAACGTATACATGTGATTCATAACCAGCATATTTTATAGCCACATTGCCATTTCCTGTGAAATACACTGTTTGAATGCCAATAAGGTGTAGTGAAAGTCATTGCCAATGTTGTGCCATTAAGATTTAACACCTACCTCAGGGCTATGCTGCTGCTGTAGTGCCTGTTTTCATTCACTACTCATTTTTTAAGGACAATAGCTCGGTAACTGCTAACTACCTATAACCTGGGACACTGATAGTCATTTGTATTATCCGTATTAGACATAAGCTGTTCTCTTAAACCCTCCCCCGCAACTACTGTAGTGCCTGTTTTCATTCACAACTAATTTGCTAAGGATAATAGCTAGATAACAGTTAATTACTTATAAACACAGAGATATAACCTGGGACACTGAGAGTTGTTTGTATTATCAGTATGAGACACAAGTCCCCCCCATCCCACCCCAGTATCTTCTTTAGAAAAATGCCAGACTAGAGATAGTCGATGACAGAAGAACCCCTCTGCACTAGAAACACGACAGGACCGCAGTACGTACAGCGCAGTCCTGAAGCTTTTGGGGACAGTAGTGCATGATATCGGAGAGTAACTGTCCGTTGGCTACCTTTAAGAGCTCCTAATGAGAGGGAAGGTATTCACAGACCCGATTAACAGCAGAAAGAGTTCACTCAAGCACCATACACAATCTGTACACGCATCGCAATTCTGTACAATTTACCAAATGAATTTCAAAAGCAATATATATGTGGTTACCGATCCCCCAGGTATGGTACCACTGATTTGGGGGGGGGAGAGCTTGGACCTGCATTTTAGGCACTCATCTCCACTCTCTCCACATCTTAAACCTGGCTAAGACAGGCAGTGAATTAACCTTTTTTTTTATTGGATAGATTTGGACTTGTAAAGCAGGAACATTTGCAGTGATGTTGACTAAAGACTAAAGCACAAACAAAGAAGAAAAGAGATGATATTCCTCTCCGTTCACACAGCAAATTGGCGTGACTGAACCTTCTCTTTGGGGTCGCTGTTGCTATCAGTGCCACAGGTAATGAGAAGCGTTCTGTTTAAAGGACAAATGCCGATAAAACGGCGCGGTCTCAGAGCCCGCCTCCGCAGACGCGAGAGAGCGGCGGGGAAAGGGAAAGCGCTCGGAGATTAAACGCAGCGGGGAGACGATCGGGGAGGTGAAGTCCTGCCGCTTTTACAAGCTGAGAGCAGCTCGTCCAAGAAGCCTGGTCTGTGTCTGAAGAGCTTTCCAGGAAGAGGACCGCAAAGCGGCCAAGTTCATCTGTGCGCACGTTGCCCAGGGCCACCGCTCGTTAGAGGCCGCAGCAGCAGCACTGAGACGGTCCCAATTAACCGGGCAGGAAGCGTCACTCACTGGTCCCAAAAGTGACCGCACAGTCCTCAAATGAACTTCCCCTTTTTTCGTTTAAAGCTTAAAGGACGCCTTCGCGCCGCGGCGGGGAATGAAGAGGGCCTCGTTTTAGAGAGCGATTGTGCTCTTTTCTGGATTTTCACTTCAGATGTGCTCAGCTGTCCTACAGGACGTACACATAACACGCGCCAAATTTCAGACACTAACCGCCTATATGGAAAATAACATTTTACTGACACACACGTCGGGGTGAACGTCAGTAAAACTATAGCTTCGTCTAATAGTGTTTGTTTCAATTTGCACTGTCAAAAAAAAAAAAATCATTATGGTACTTTAAATACAATCCTTTAAAAAAAATTTGAATCTGCCTGAGGTACAACAAATCAGACTGTTATTTGTATCCGTGCAGACATGTATTCACACTCCTGGTACTGTGCTGGGAGATCGCAGGCCTCTGCAGAGGAATGAGAGCTGGCGAACAGAAGCTGTGCTTCAGAGCATGGAATGAGAGATCGGAGTACACAGACATGGCAGTTTGACCCATCAGCTGTGTCTGTTTGCTGGGGCTGTGGCATCACAGAGCAAAGGGCACTGTGGTCCAGTTCACCCTTCTCATTACATTACATTACATTATTGGCACTTGGAAGACACTCTTATCCAGAGCGACGTACAGTTGATTAGACTAAGCAGGAGACAATCCTCCCCTGGAGCAACGCAGGGTTAAGGGCCTTGCTCAAGGGCCCAAGGGCCGCCCCTACATGAGCTGTGAACTTACTCTAACCAGTACAATGTGGTATTAACTCAACGTAAATTTCCTGAAACAAAATTAAATATAATTTCATTATCACCTATACAAAAGCACAGAAACAAAAAGCAATCGGTGTTCATCTATGAAACCTGGCCTTCCTTCTGCCAGGGTAAGCACCGGAGGCTAAGGAGGCTGCTCCTCACCTGCACGTACCGGAAAGACCCGAGTCTCGAAGGCTCAGAGGGCTTATTCTACTGCTCGTTTGGAGCAGACTCAGACTCAATGCAGCGATCCAGTTCTGACCAATGCCCGCAGAACGGAAGGTTCGGCAAGCGTTCACATGTTACTTTATATTCCAGATTCTCAGCCAAGAATTCGCAGCACTGAATTCTGTCCAGACTCTTTCTAAGGGTCAGAAATTTTTTTTTAAAAAGTTCCCGTGTGGAATATCACAGCGAAATGTTTTCATGGGTCAAACATCCGGCCATAAGAGCCTGATAAGCACAATTCTGCAGAGACAGAACAAACACAAAATGTTTTAATCCCCAGTATGGAACTTGTATAAGTGCCTATAAATAGGCAAGGAAATCTGAGACTGGTGCGATATGGATAGAAAAAGCATACAGAGCTGTACTACAAAAACACACACAATCAAACACAGAGCAGAGAATAATATTCCACACATGCAGAACTAGAATGTGTGTACGTGTTGTGAGTGTGTGTGTGTGTGTGTGTGTGTGTGTGTGCGAGCGTGCGTGAGTGTGATAACACACTGCTATGCTATGATGTTGTTGCTTCCCCTCAGTAACCCAGATCGATGGTTTGGTCAGCAGCCCCTCGGTCATGGTCCAGTTCCATGTCTCCTCCTCCTCCACACAGACCCTGGACTGGCCTGAGGGGGGGAGTACTGTGGGGGTGTGGGGGTGTACTGTGGGGGTAAGGGGGTGTACTGTGGGGGTGAGGGGGGTACTGTGGGGGTAAGGGGAGTACTGTGGGGGTGAGGGGTGTACTGTGGGGGTGAGGAGGCGTACTGTGAGGGTGAGGGGGGTACTGTGGGGGTGAGGGGGGTACTGTGGGGGTGAGGGGGGTACTGTGGGGGTGAGGGGAGTACTGTGGGGGTGTGGGGGTGTACTGTGGGGGTAAGGGGGTACTGTGGGGGTAAGGGGGGTACTGTGGGGGTGAGGGGAGTACTGTGTGGGTATGGGGAGTACTGTGGGGGTGAGGAGGTGTACTGTATGGTGAGGGGTGTACTGTATGGTAAGGGGAGTACTGTGAGGGTGAGGGGAGTACTGTGGGGGTGAGGAGGCGTACTGTGGGGGTGAGGGGAGTACTGTGAGGGTGAGGGGGGTACTGTGGAGGTGAGGGGTGTACTGTGTGGGTAAAGGGAGTACTGTGGGGTAAGGGGAGTACTGTGAGGGTGAGGAGGTGTACTGTGGGGGTGAGGGGTGTACTGTGGGGGTGAGGGGTGTACTGTGGGGGTGAGGGGTGTACTGTGGGGGTGAGGAGGCGTACTGTGAGGGTGAGGGGGGTACTGTGGGGGTGAGGGGGGTACTGTGGGGGTGAGGGGTGTACTGTGGGGGTGAGGAGGCGTACTGTGAGGGTGAGGGGGGTACTGTGGGGGTGAGGGGGGTACTGTGGGGGTGTGGGGGTGTACTGTGGGGGTAAGGGGGTACTGTGGGGGTGTGGGGGTGTACTGTGGGGGTAAGGGGGGTACTGTGGGGGTGAGGGGAGTACTGTGTGGGTATGGGGAGTACTGTGGGGGTGAGGAGGTGTACTGTATGGTGAGGGGTGTACTGTATGGTAAGGGGAGTACTGTGAGGGTGAGGGGAGTACTGTGGGGGTGAGGAGGCGTACTGTGGGGGTGAGGGGAGTACTGTGAGGGTGAGGGGGGTACTGTGGAGGTGAGGGGTGTACTGTGAGGGTGAGGAGGTGTACTGTGGGGGTGAGGGGTGTACTGTGTGGGTAAAGGGAGTACTGTGGGGTAAGGGGGGTACTGTGAGGGTGTGGGGGTGTACTGTGGGGCTGAGGAGGCTTACTGTGGGGGTGAGGGGAGTACTGTGGGGGTGTACTGTGGGGGTGTACTGTGAGGGTGAGGGGCGTACTGTGAGGGTGAGGGGCGTACTGTGAGGGTGAGGCGGCGTACTGTGAGGGTGAGGGGCGTACTGTGAGGGTGAGGGGTGTACTGTGAGGGTGAGGGGCGTACTGTGAGGGTGAGGGGTGTACTGTGAGGGTGAGGGGCGTACTGTGAGGGTGAGGGGTGTACTGTGAGGGTGAGGCGGCGTACTGTGAGGGTGAGGGGCGTACTGTGAGGGTGAGGGGCGTACTGTATGGTGAGGGGTGTACTGTGAGGGTGAGGGGTGTACTGTGAGGGTGAGGGGTGTACTGTGAGGGTGAGGGGCGTACTGTGAGGGTGAGGGGTGTACTGTGAGGGTGAGGGGCGTACTGTGAGGGTGAGGCGGGGTACTGTGGGGGTGAGGGGTGTACTGTATGGTGAGGGGTGTACTGTGAGGGTGAGGCGGGGTACTGTGGGGGTGAGGGGTGTACTGTATGGTGAGGGGTGTACTGTGGGGGTGTACTGTGAGGGTGAGGGGGGGTACTGTGGGGGTGTACTGTGAGGGTGAGGCGGGGTACTGTGGGGGTGAGGGGAGTACTGTGGGGGTTAGGGGTGTTCTGTGGGGGTGAGGAGGCATACTGTGTGGGTGAGGAGGCGTACTGTGAGGGTGAGGGGTGTACTGTGAGGGTGAGGGGTCTACTGTATGGTGAGGGGTGTACTGTATGGTGAGGGGTGTACTGTGTGGGTGAGGAGGCGTACTGTGAGGGTGAGGGGTGTACTGTGAGGGTGAGGGGTGTACTGTATGGTGAGGGGTGTACTGTGAGGGTGAGGGGAGTACTGTATGGTGAGGGGTGTACTGTGTCGGCTGTACTCACATGTGCAGCGGTACGGCCGTCGGCTCGTAGACGTAGCGCCCCTGAGCGTGCCGGTCATCGATGGGCACCGGCGGGTGGAACGGCGGGAAGAAGGCGGGCGTGGCTGGAGACGGAGAGAGGAGGAGAGGAGGAGAGGAGGAGAGGTAGGGGTCAAATAATTATTATAATAATAAATAATGGAAATTTTCACTCTCACTCTCCAGATAAACACACTGCATGCTGCTTGCTTTTGCAGGGAGCGGTCACCAGTGTGTGATAAGACCCAGGCCAACTGTGTGTATGCAGGCAGAGTTCACCAGCAGAGTTAAGATTTGATAGCACACTGTGTGCCCCAACCATGTACTAAAGCAGGGGTACTCAATCTTACCCAGAAAGGGCTGGTGTGGGTGCAGGCTTGTGTTCCAACCAAGCAGCTACACACCTGAATCTACTCATCAACCATTAGAGTTTTTGCTAAGGACCTGGGTTAGCAGAATCAGGTGTGTTATTGCACCCACGCCGGCCCGTTCTGGCTTAGATTGAGTACCCCTGCTCTAGAGCAATACCTCCACTGGATCAGCCACCCAGCAGCACCCAACCAGTCCCCATTTGATCAGTTCCGGTTCAAGCGAGAGCTGCTAGGAGCGCCCACGGGTGAGACTGAACCGAGGCACGCCCTGACACGTGTCAGTCACGGAACGGACTGCACGGTGACCGCCGCTGCTGGCCTCCCTGGCGGCTGCAGCGGCCCTACTGCGTGTAAACCGCGGGGTGGAGAGTGCCAGCTCTACGAGGGGTTGCCAGAGGGAGAGCTGCCCGAAAGCTGTTTCCACTTCAGTGCATCTTCCAGCCCCGGGTCCCGCGCACGGGGCCAAAACACGGCCCCCGTTGCCCAGAAAACACTGACGTCTCACGTTTCCGACCCGTTCGGTTTACTTTGCGATCCGTCATCTGGCTCGCCCCGCGCGCTTTTCCGACCGTGCCGCACATCAAACGGACGAGGCTCTATAAACACGAGCGTGAGGAAACACAGCTCCAGTCAGCTTCAATCACAGGGATTAGCCATAACATAAGGCATTCAGGCTGAATCTCAAAATAGAAAAATACAACTGAGTCTTGCTCTTCTTTTGGTGGGCTGCACAGTGTTTAAATATTGCTCAGAAGTGCTGGGTTTACCGCTGGTGTTGGGTTTAATCATCGTGCATTACATTACATTATTGGCATTAGTCAGCCACTCTTATCCAGAGCAATGTGCAGTTGATTAGACTAAGCAGGAGACAATCCTCCCCTGGAGCAATGCTGGGTTAAGGGCCTTGCTCAAGGGCCCAACGGCTGTGCAGAATTTATGGCTACACCGGGATTAGAACCACCGACCTTGCGTACCTAAGTCATGTACCTTAACCACTACACTACAGGCCTCACCCAAAACACTCTAGACTGAACTCAAGATGGCAGCCGTGAAGTCTCTGCCCAGATCTCTTTCACTAAACCCCAGAATGCTCAGACCGCAATAAAGCAAGAGGTGGATGAACACAGAAACAGCCTCAGGTTGCAATTGTCAGGCTAAACTGAAGATGGTCCAGTTCCTCGTCAAGTTGGATTATTTACCCACAATCCTTTACTGCCTTTTCCTCTCTGGCTGCCCATTCTCCTAGCTGCTCCTGCTGTTGACAGGTGCTTATTTGAGTTTACCTTAGCAGCTCCAATGTAAACCGGCTCTGGCACCCATTTCAAATAGACCGGGTGATTCCAGGGCAGAAAAGGCAAACTGCCGTCACTCAGAGGAAGCTAAACAGAGTCGGCAACGGGGGGGTTGTTGTTTTGCTGGGGGAGAATCACTCAGCTCTCGTTCAATGCTAGCGGCTGGCTTGCATCTTTCATCAGGCTGCAGAAGACAGAACTCCATTCTCCGTTCCCCCCTTTAAAAACAAATCTGCTTTTTTTAGACTTGTCGAATCCCTACAGTGAACTCATCACACGGTTCTCACCCCTTCCCCCAAAGCAGACTTTTTTATGAGGTGCTAAAACCTAGCTTATCTTGCCTGTCTTTCTCGGCCTACGAAGACCCATCAGACGAAGTGCAGAGCCAATATGGATCCCTGCCCTTAAACCCTGTTCCTCTGTTTCCTATCCTCCCATCTAAACTGAATGGGCACACTGGTAGTCGCACCATCAACATTACAGGGCCGTGCAGGAATGAAGGAGCAGGATGCCCTCTGTAATCCAGGCCCAACCCTGGCCAGACCACAAACGGAAAACTCAATCTGGGACCGGGCCAGGGCTCTGGTTTATACAAATCTGTAATAAAGACAAATTAGGGAAGCAGAATGCACTTTATACTGAATCCTACCTTTAATTAAACATTTAAACCTTTAAATAAAAAGATAATCAAAAGCATACCGTGCCAATGGTAAACCCCGGTAAAATTCCTGTTTCATCTCCAAGACAGATTTGTCGGAAAGCTGGACAGTGAACAGCTTCCTTTAATTTCCATCATTAGAGGTTAGTCGGCCTGCTGGCTTGCTGGTTGGCAGCGCACCCTCTGTGTCTCTGTAGTTTATACAGTAATGAAGGTGCACCAGCTTCAGCCTGTGAAGGGCATTTGCTTCAACCGTGAGCTATACCACCTGATTTCACAAATTAGCTAATTAATTGAACCAAGCAAGGTAAAATAATTAGTGAAATCAGGTGGTGTTGTGCACCACCTGTTAATCTTTAAAAACTTAAGAGTTCAAACTGATTCCAATATCTTGTGTGATATACAGGTTAAATAGTAATGTTAGAAAGTCTCCCTCTGTACCACATCATTTGTAACACAAAAATAGCAACTTTGACACAAAAATGTTGTTGAAAATAACACATAACATAGTATCACAAAAGTGTGCTGCATATTAACACATCGTTTGTGAGAGAGTACAGCCACTAAACACATTGATGTATCCCAGCCATCCAAATAATATTTTTATTTCACTGTTTTTAGGGTGTCGAAACTGCTCTTGCGATTTTCTCATGTCATCGATATGCCCTTAACATGTTTTCCTACAACGAGCCTAAAAATTTTTGAAGGCGTTTCAAAAACGTTGTTAAAGTGTTGCTACAACGACGCTAGTCTCCATGACCTCACGCTAACATTGTGAAAAACGAGTCAGTTAAAAATGAACTTGACAGGCTGACGTTTGAAAGTGCTTCGCCTTCACAACGGCAGTGAGATCCATATGGGTGTTCAACACACGACGGCACACACAGAGCGTCCCATCCCATAGCTGCACTAAACAAGATGTGAAGGCCCAGAGCCCAAGAGAAGGCCAGGAAAGATGATTTACAGCCGCGCGCTGGTTTATGTTTCCTGAACATCTGGACTTTACAAGGGGACATATACAGACTCTTAAAAGACTTGCTCTGTTTAAATGTACTCGCTTTTAAGTTCAAAGCAGAGACGTTTGTTTGAAATGGTATGGAGTTCAACGGACTACTCATTGTCAAAATCATTGCAACAACAAAAAAAATAAAACAGATTAGATTACAGGGATATAATTAGTGCAATGCCAAAAACCAAAGACAACAAATCTTCATGGGGGTGAGGGGTCAATATCAATTACAATAACATTACAGCAATAAACATATAATCTCTTGTGTTTTTCTGATTCACAACAAGAGTCTTGCTCATACTGTAAAGTACCTTTGAACCCATGCTGCTGTGAATGTGTGAATGTGTTTAACAGATGTTTAGTAAATCACAGTGGTTGCTTCTGTTGACTTTGGAATGTTTCACTTAATTGCAGTGCCAGAGAATGTTTAATGCTTGTTTACCTAATTACTTCTGCATAAATTACTCCAATGCACTTGTTCTGGTACAACACGCAAGCACATGCTAAGTTTTCATAATTGTAGCCTTGAAGAAACATTGCTTGGAGTGAATTATAGCAAATAATCAAGGTGTGAAACACCAAGGAAAACATTCAACTGAAGAGGAAAGCAGGTTGAATTCAGGCTGTTTATGTGTTGCCTAGCTACTCTACACTGCCTGCCCAGAGACATGCCAGCTGGCTTCTAATCATACTATACATTCATACTTTTCATATATTTCTATAAGTTCAAAATAAAACTGTGATGAAATAATGAAGACATCTCAACACACTCTTCTACGGTCCAAAAAAATCAACACCTGCTTCACACAAAGAATGTTAGGACCTACCTTTACCTGAGCGACTGAATTGCCTTTAGGTTTGAATGAAGTTCTTATCTCATATTTTTAATGGCTATGAAGACGGCATCATTCGCCTCTACCCACGGTGTACAGGCCACATTATGTACGCAGCTGGACTGAGAGAGAAGCAGGTCAGTCCCATTAATAACCCTGCCTCATGCGCCAGCATATACTTCTCCCATGCAATGGAGACCAGGTGGAAACTGGAAATACTGCTGAAAAACTTGGTCTGTTCAAATGGTAAATGGTTGGCATTTATTTAGCGCCTTTATCCAAAGCACTGTACAGTTGATGCTTCTCCATTCACCCATTCATACACACTCACACGCCAACGGCGATTGGCTGCCATGCAAGGCGCCGACCAGCTCGTCAGGAGCATTTAGAGGTTAGGTGTCTTGCTCAGGGAGACTTCGACACAGCCCGGGCGGGGGATTGAACTGTCAACTCTCCAACTGCCAGACGACTGCTCTTACTGCCTGAGCCATGTCGCCCCGTTCAGTGTTAGCTCTGGCGGTAAGAGCGGTCATCTGGCAGACGGAGGGTTGCCAATCCCACCCTGGGTGTGTCAAAGTGTCCCTGAACAAGACACCTAACCCCCAAATACTCCTGATGAGCTGGTTGGTGCCTTGCATGGCAGCCAATTGCTGTTGGTGTGCGTATGAATGCGTGAATGAGAAGCATCAATTGTACAGCGCTTTGGATAAAGGCGCTATATAAATGCCAATCATTTAGAAAACACTCTGTACTCAACGTATCTGATCCAATGCGTCCCTACAATGGAGTGGTTATGACATGCTATACCAGAGCAATGACTGCTTTCTTCAGATCAGCCTCCTCTTCAGGAATTCTTCCAGCTTTGATTAAGCCCCTATCGCCCAAATTGAACATTTTTTAAAAGTCAACGAAAAGCTGTCTAGACGTTAACGTGAAAACACGGCCATGTTTACCTGCAGGTACATGCCCCCAAGTGAGTCGGACTACAGCCCATAATCTCCCAGAATAAGTCAGAATAAGGGAGAGGAAAATGACTCCCCTGGTCAAGCATGTTCATCTCCCCTGGAAGGTTTCCCACTTTGAGTGATTCAAGGAAACCGTGGATGCCAGATTCCTGGACTCGGATATTTTCGTAGCCTCAAGGTCAGTCGCGAGCGAAGCGTGTTTGGAGAGTGTACGGATCTGTGGAATGTGGACAAAATAATATCTCTGACACGGGACAGGAGCATAACTCAGCAAAGGCCAATTGTGTTTTATGGACGTTTTATTTTTATGCCTCACATTGTTGGAGTTCCAATCACATTTGCAGGATCATCGTCATCTGATAGAGCTCTGGCAAGGTACACTACTAGCTATATTACACAGTCCAGGGTACACTACTAACTATATTACACAGTCCAGGGTACACTACTAACTATATTACACAGTCCAGGGTACACTGTGTAACTATATTACACAGTCCACGGTACACTACTAGCTATGTCACACATTCCAAGATACACTACTAGCTATGTTACACAGTCCAAGATACACTACTAGCTATGTTACACAGTCCAAGATACACTACTAGCTATGTTACACAGTCCAAGGCACTCTGCTAGCTCAGCTAAGCTGTCAAGATACTCTGCTAGTCAAGCTACGCAAAACGCAGTCCAATTCAAGCTGCTAGCTAAGCCACACGGCCACTGCGTCGGACAAGTACACTTCGCACATAGCTGGTGCATGCCGGTCTGCAGCTGCCTGACCTATATGAGGAGATATACAGGGATCCAGTGATTGCCTGACTGATAAGAGGAGATATACAGGGATCCAGTGACTGCCTGACCTATAAGAGGAGATATACAGGGATCCAGTGACTGCCTGACCGATAAGAGGAGATATACAGGGATCCAGTGACTGCCTGACCGATAAGAAGAGATATACAGGGATCCAGTGACTGCCTGACCGATAAGAGGAGATATACAGGGATCCAGTGACTGTCCGCCTGGCAGAGGTCACTGGCATCTCCGTAGCCGGGAGTCAGTAACTGTCTACAGGGCACCTGGCAGTCCATGTATTTGTTGTTGTTTTATTTGTATGGCAACACCTGTTACACTAGCCTGTAAAAGTCCCCTTTTCTTTTCATTGCTTTTTTACTCCAGGCCATTCAGGAAACTGTTCTCATACTCCTCTTCTAAAAAAAGAGGGATGTAAAACAGTAAGTTAATCTGGTTTGACACACACTTAGACGAGCCGGCCCCTCTGGGTGAGATCGCGGCGCACCACTCCTGCGGTTTGCCTACGTTTCCCTCCCAAAATGACCTCTAAACAAGAGCCTGTCTCAGTGCATTTAAAGATGTCCCCCATAAATAGCTACGCAAACAACCCCGGGGCATGAAGATGAGGAGAAAGAGAGGAAGTCTCTCCTATGCCCATATCGTGGTTAATGAAAGACAGGGAAGCCTTCTCAAATTTCTGTAAATAAACTCAAGTCTAACCGTTGACCTCCTGGCCCCAGAGTTCAGAACACAAGACCTCAATCTGCCTCTATGGAAGAATTCCATTGAATTCTATTTTAATTAAAGCAAGAAGCCCCTTCTTTTTCCAAAAAATGCCATCCCTTTCCCCCGATTCTGTCTACATTATGCAGAATATTAGTCATACAGATTCTTTGCAATGCACAGTAATCATATGTAAACTATGTCCAAACTGTGTTTTCATTGAAACACACACTCTCAGCAAAATGCAGCCAAACAAATGTCTGTCTACTGATTCAGTGAAAGCAGAATGTGTAAAATCTCAGGGTATGGATGTGCATTCTCCTGGTACAGACAGGCTGGGGATGTGGGCTGCGATACTGAGTAGGCGCACCGTGCACTTCATGAACAAATAAAAGTGTAATATATTAATTTGAATGGACAAATCAGAGATAGGTTCTGATCACCACCGCCACTATTATAGCCAGGAAGTAGCCCTGTGATTGGTTATTTGTGTATTACACCCAGGAAGTAGCCCTGTGATTGGTTATTTGTGTATTACACCCAGGAAGTAGCCCTGTGATTGGTTCTTTGTGTATTACACCCAGGAAGTAGCCCTGTGATTGGTTATTTGTGTATTACACCCAGGAAGTAGTCCTGTGATTGGTTATTTGTGTATTACACCCAGGCAATAGGCCTGTGATTGGTTATTTTCACTCAGACAGATAATAACAAATTAAGCCATTTCTTCAGCAGGTCCACAGTGACCCTGACGGGGACTCACAGTACTGGGCGGTGTCCAGGTATCCGTTTCGGGGGTCCATGGGGAAGAGTAACCCTCGACAGGGCAGGGCGTAGTCAGCCGCATGGGGCAGTGAGCCGTGCGCTTCCGTCTTCACCAGTAGGGGGCGCTCCTCAGCGGAAGGGGTGGGTGACTCCTTGCCCAGTTTGCCCACGGCGGAGTTGGCGGCTATGGCGTTGCGTCTCTCTCTGTGGTGCTGAGGCCGAGGGCTCTCATCCTCTGTGAGGACGGAAAACGAGACAAACGCATCGTCAAACACCTGCAGTTCATTACATTAATGGCATTTGGCAGACACTCTTATCCAGAGCGACGTACAGTTGATTAGACTAAGCAGGAGACAGTCCTCCCCTGGAGCAATGCAGGGTTAAGGGCCTTGCTCAAGGGCCCAACGGCTGTGCGGATCTTATTGTGGCTACACCGGGATTAGAACCACCGACCTTGCGTGTCCCAGTCATTCACCTTAACCACTACACTACGTTCATATATTCAACTCTAGCACAGCCTAACATCTGGAGTAAGCATCTGGATCACTCATATTTCATATTCATATTTCATATTCGCTCGTAGTGTTTGAGCAGACAGCTCTGTAATGAAGGAGCTTGCTTTCTGGGGAGCGAGATTCCATTCCGGTTCCAGAATTTGGACTGCGTGACAACGTCTGCACAGGGAGTGCTGGAATTGGACAGATTGGACCGCATTTCTGTGATTTCAGATAGCACGGACATTTCCTTTCCTAAAAAGGAATTAGAAAATGGAACCAGTTTGCCGGCTTTATTTCGGGATTACGGACTCGGATATGAAGACGTGAAAAGAGCACGTCAGGGATAACACACGCAACGCACACGTACGCACTACGTGCCTTTATCACGCACACGCATGACATTTCCCAAGTCAAACATTCACACACCCGGGGGCATGTTTTACACCCTTTCAACCAATGATAAGTGATACTATGATTACACAGTGATTTACATAATCACTGGTACAATTTCACCCATGATATGCCTAATTAGGCAAATGTGGATTTTATAAGCCTTTAAACATTTCTGAAAGGCTACCCTAGGTCTAATCGCCAACCAGCTAACGTGCTAGTCAGTGCAAGCTTGCTTTCTTTGAAAAAAGAAAAAAGCTTCGCAGTTATGATATTTTATGGACTGTCATATTAGGTGTCAGAGAATTAAGCACACTGTTTAAATCAGGGAGGCATTGGTGGATCCAGGAAACGCATCTAGTCCACATTATTAGTGCTAGCCGCATAGCAGAGCAAATTCCTGAAAATGTGAATCTTTTTTTTTTTTTTTAATCCCAGAGAGATGACAGCTGAGTTGTTCTTGGCTCCCCTGTTGTGTGTTAAGTGTCCTCAGGAGAGTTATCAGGCATCTGCATCTCTCTGCCTCATTTCCTCCTGTAATCCTCTCTGTACAGGTGCCTGATGGCTTGGAAAACAAGGTAAGTGTACGATTCCCTTGCAGAGCAAGGGGGCTTATCTGAACAGAGCTGTGGAAAGTTTAGCAGTTGACTGGCCACATCTACTGTTGCTGATCCGTTGAAGCTAAAAGGGGTGTAAGCTGAGACCGGATCCTTCTCACAACACTCAACAACAAAGTAAACTTTTCCGGGGCTATTCGGTCTGGGTCATTCCTTGAGAGACAGAGGCAATTGGATCGACTCTGAGTCTTTGAAATTCCGAGTGGAGAGAAGGCATGATAACCTGGGATCTGAGCAGTGTAACACTTTGAATACTGTACAGGAGGGAGAAGTAGATTCACCCTTCAGCCGCTGGGGTTGGGAGTGATTCACAATCTTTCCGAAACGCAGAAGCCAGTATAAAGCAGTACAACACTGAGAGATAATCCCCTCCTAATTTCACACACAGTGATGTGTGTTTTCCCCACACATATCACTGGGACAAAGACACAACGAATAGCACAAACTAATTTGACTTCTGAATGTGCGTAAGTGAACTCACAACCGTGTGTTTTTCCTGTGGCGCCAATGATTCTTCAGATGCTGCTGTTAGAATGTACATTAAAATAAATTAAACACATTCCAATTGCAAGAATGTTTTCATATATGGCTGTAGTACTGTACAATTAATTCTACATTACAAGCAAAGGCCTGGCTTTTGTACCCTGGTCTATTTGAGGAGACAGACATGAATAGGGCCAAATGAATGTTCATTTTAATTTCACGTTCATTATATGACTGCGTGGCATCTTTGAACACACTCGAACCCCAGACACCAGCCTTTTAATCTCGAACAGTCACCCGCCCTCTAACACTCCTCATTAAGCTCACATGCCCGAGTAAACTGTCCTGTCTCATTCACCTTACTCATTGCTAGCTGGTCTGTCTTTCTCATTCAGGACAAGTGCTCATTCAGGGCTTACTGCATGCCAAGGCAGATTTATGAGCTGAGACACTCTGCTCGCCATGGCAACGGGGCCGGCTACACACCGAGAGAGAGAACGAGCAGGCGCGAGGAGTTCTAGCGGGCTCCTGACATCCCCTTGGCCCCCGGCCAGAGACGCAGGGGGCCACGGTTAATTCAGAAAAACAGCCCAGAGCCAGCGTAAGAAAAAAAAAAAAAATCTCAACTACTTTTCATAACCGCGTATCACAATGCAGCACACGTGACATTCACCCACACCTCTCCATACGCAGCAAGAGAACACAACAAGGAAACTTCTTTCCTGCAATGCAACCACAGGAAATCTGAAGATATACATAGCACATCTATGTGTGAGTTTGCACATGAAGGAGAAGTTTCGCTTTAATCAGGGATGTAAGGTAGATGGACTCAGCTTAGTGTGGTGCTTCGAGGGTAAATCGGACTGCTCTCCAGTAAAATGTTCAACTTCTCGAAGGCTTCATTTATAAATGAGTTATACGGGCGTCTCGGTGGCGCAGCCTGTAGAGCACTGACTCCAATCCGACCGTCTGACAATTTGTCGCATGTCTTTCCCTCTCTCTCGCCCCCATTCTTCCTGTCTCTATATACTGTCCAATAAAGCTGAAAAAGGCCTAAAAAATATCTTAAAAAAATAAAAAAATAAAAAAATAAATTAGTTATACAAACACACACAGAAACTGACCTACTGTGGTCAGAGCTCACCCCCCCCCACACACACACACACACACACACACACACTCACACACTCACACCTGCCCTGAGCGCCTTCCGTCAGCAGTATTTAAACTTCAACCCTCTCCCACTCCCGGGCACCGGTCATTCACAAACACAGTTCATTAGCACACCCGCCCTAGTAGTCCTCCCCCAGTCAGACAGCTCGTTCCTGACGGGGGGGGGCCAAAGGCCCAATGTCCCCTTAAAGCCCCCCATCGGGCAGAAGAGGCTCAGGTACTGTGGGTTATGCTGAACTCAACAGGCAGAAGAGGCTCAGGTACTGTGGGTTATGCTGAACTCAACAGGCAGAAGAGGTTCAGGGACTGTGGGTTATGCTGAACTCAACAGGCAGAAGAGGCTCAGGTACTGTGGGTTATGCTGAACTCAACAGGCAGAAGAGGTTCAGGTACTGTGGGTTATGCTGAACTCAGCGGGCAGAACAGGTTCAGGTACTGTGGGTTATGCTGAACTCATTGGGCAGAAGAGGCTCAGGTACTGTGGGTTATGCTGAACTGAAATGCATTTGCAAATATTGCCAGTGTGAATGCAGAAACAGGAATACAATTATCCTCTTTTTCTCCCTCTCTTTTTGTCCCCCCTCTTTCTTTCTCTATCTCTTTTTCTGTTCCCCCTCTCTCTATCTCTTTCTCCCCTTCTCTTTCTCCCTATCTCTTTCTCTATCTCTTACCCTCTCTTCTCTCCCCCCTCTCTCTAGCTCTCTCTCACTTTCTCTCTCCCTCTCTCTATCTCTCTCTCCCTTGCTCTCTCTCTTCTCCCTCTTTCTCCATCTCTCTCTCTCTCTGTCCTCTGTTTCCACAGCACACATGAGGGCCCTCTTGAACACGGCACCTTCTTCCTGTTTGTTTCAATCCTTCTTCTTGGTTTCAACTGCCTCGCGCTCCCATTCCTTCAGAACTGGAGCTTTACAAACGACCTGAGATACTATCCGACCACTCCGTGCGAACGAGTCGGCAGCCATTAACCCCGAATAGCCAGCGTGCGCAGTTTCTCTCTGCTTCATCCGACAAAGCCAGAAAGAGAAAAGTCAGGCAGGAAGTCTGAACTCAGCAGCGACCCGGCTATCAGCTCGACGCCTCTGTCGACCGTAATCTCTTCCGTCTCTCCGTTACACCCCCGCGCTTGCCTTCGCCAGCTCTCCGTCAGATTACAGGGCTCACGGAGAAACCTGCCACCGGACGTCGGCGGGAGAGAGAGACGGTAATCTCCGCGGCCGTTTGATTTCCTAGCACGCAGCCGCGGTCTGAGGCCCCCGGGGCCCCGACGGGGCGAAACGGCTAATGAGGGACCTGGGAGCGCAGAGCCCGTTTTCCCGTGTGTCGTTCCAGGTTGAAAGCGAGCTCTCTGGGCCTTTCATGTTTCAAAGTCCTCCTTCCTCCTCCTGGGGGTGTCGGTGAGAGATTCTGAAAGGACAGGAGGGTGTGGGGGTGTGTGTGTGTGTGGGGGGGGACTGTACTCGCCCTCCTCCCAAACACAGCTCATATTCCCGGATCTGGTATTTCGGCGTCTCTCTCTCCGGTGATATAATGGGACGGTGCGCTGGGCTCGAATGTGCTCTTTCTGCGCCAGCTCTCTTTAAGCCCTGGTGTGCTGAATACGCTTTCATCCTGCAGAACGGGGCTCAGACACCCTCACTCAGCCACGGTTTACGGGAAGGAGAGAATTTACAGCAAATTACTACCTGAATACGTGTCGAGAAATCTCCTTTCAAGGGACAGAAATAAACTGAACTGTACGGTGTTTTCGGTGCTTTGTTCCATTGTATGAGAGCATTCAATGTGTGGGGAAAAAATGACTCAAATTGAACATGCAAGGTTTTCACATTGCATCAGTGAATTGCATATTGCATAAATTATTGAATGCAAAAAAAGATCACCAGCATTTAGAAGTTAACAAGGAAACAGATGGCAAAGCAAAATAAGTTGGTGTTTGTCTGCAAAAGGTTCTCAGAACGAGAGCAAGCGTTCAGGAAAAAGCCAGTACCATCAAAGCACCATTTCCTCATTAATGTCTTCTTCACAAAACAAGCCCTTTCTCTCCTTACTCTGAACAACAGCTGCACTCTTCCAGTTGCTAGAGTTGTTCAGTAAGTGTGTGCTATATTTATACCTATGGCCAGCTGTTAAGTGTATAAGGTAGAAAAGTCCAGCAGAGATCTCCATAAGTGCTACATAAGTCTGCCAAAATTACAGTATACATATGATCTACTCCCAGATGCCCGATCAAAGAAATCTGCTACAATTTCTGTAAAATGTATTTATCTAGGCTTTTTCATTTGCTGATCTGACGGCTGCACGTAATGTTTGTTCCTCTAGGGAGGCTTGTCTTTCTGGCAGTCAGATCCTCAACAGCGCAGGTCTGTAAGGATCGTACACATGTCATACGCTGTGGAATGCCTTCGGGCAGCAGTTTGCGCGCCCACGGAGAGAGGAGACTGGCAGGTGATCCTGAGCGCTGCGTTTCCCCATAGGATGCACATCCTCCCTCCTATCCACAGGAGTGAGGGTTACAGCCCAGTGACCTGTGCCAGGGAAGTGTGTGAGTGTGTGTGTGTGTGTGTGTGTGAGAGTGTGTGTATGTGTGTGTGTGTCTATGTGTGTGTGTGTGTGTGTGTGTGTGTGTCTATGTGTATGTGTGTGTGTGTGTGTGTGTCTATGTGTATGTGTGTGTGTGTGCGTATGTCTGTGTGTGTGTGTGTGTGTGTGTGAGTGTGTATGAGTGTGTGTGAGTGTGTGTGCGTGCGTGTGTGCGTGTGTGCGTGCGTGCGTGCGTGCATCTATGTGTGTGTGTGTGTGCGTATGTCTGTGTGTGTGTGTGTGTGAGAGTGTGTATGAGTGTGTGTGAGTGTGGCATTCAGGTGGAAACCCAGCTACCTTTCGTTAAATAATCTCTAGCCGACTAGGACGTAGCCAGGCTTTATTTGGGCACAGCCTGAGCTATATTTGGGTTAACCTAGTGCGTTTATGTAAAAAAAAAAAAAAAAAGTCTCTTAACCTAGATTTCCACCTCTTTAGACATCCGGATTCCTCTTGACTTCTGGGAATCTTTCTGGCCTCTCCTGCAGATTCCCACCATAAAGCTCCAGTGATCTTTAATCAACCCCGCTGTACCCAGCCCACTTAAAATCCCATTCACCAACATTCCTCACCCCCTTCCCTCTATCTTACACTAACCAAGCGTTCGTCTGTCCTGAATATGGAAGTCATATTCATATTCAATAATTGCTGTACGCTCCAAAACAAGTTCCTTAGAACAACATGTTTTGTTGATGTTCAAATAGTAATTCTGTAATTTGCTGTGAGTCTGTTCCTTCCAGTAAACCATGTCTCTGTAGGAGCATTCGAGGTTAATTCTGAAGTATAAATAACCGGGAAATGAATGGGACCAATCTCAATGAAGCCCAAACACGTGGATTCATCACGTTAATGGAATTTTGTTAGTGCTCGCAGACACCTAGGCAGAGCCAGTTATCTGATTGAACGCTATGTCTTAAAGGAAAGGAAATGACATGTTAAAGAAAAGTTAATGAATACACACGGTAGGACATACGTTCACATTGGCACTGGACATGTCAAATAGGTGCCCTAATGGCTTGGTAATATTAATAGATCTTTGCTAATGCTGTTTAGACTCAAAGGTGTCCACGCCTGCACAGTTTACATAGCTTGCGGTCTCGCCCATCAGTACCAGGAAAGACGCTGTTTATTTAAGCCTTTCCAGATGCGAGCTTCAACACTGCAGGAGGATAGGCAGATGCCTTCATGCACTCACTAGCATAAAGCCAATTATCAGATTTTTGTTTTCCTGCAAAGTCTTAAAAACACTGCAGTGTTTTTGTTTTTTTACAGGAGTGCACTGCATAGCGTTTATGTCAGTTCTACTTAATTTTATTATGTTGCAGATACAGTGTTACTTTTCTCCACATGAGTTCATATTTATATACACATGTGTGCGTGTGAAGGTATGCACGTATTTTGCTATGTACGTATATAATTACATTGTGATAATATTTTAGACATATTATAATGGATGGACTGTCTGGATTGCTGGAGTGGGGGAGCAGATTTGTTACTTTATGAGGTGGAATCTCATAGTTTTTTTTCAAAAACTAATAAAATGGTTCCTCGGGGAAAAAAAGGTGTGCATTGCATAGGAAGGGGGGGGGGGGTACATGAGTATTTAATTACCTTAAAAAACACAAAATGGAATGCCAAGACAATGGGAAAGCAATGCAGGGACAGATGATTTGACCAAATGGGCTGCAGTGAGATTCTGACGCACAGAGCAAGAGTTTGAGCGCACAAACATGTCCGTTTACGCGTCCCTGAAGGACCGCTTTCAGCCTGCGTTTTCAGCCGCAATCCCAAACGGCAGAATCCACGGTACTTCAAGAGGAAGACAAAAAAAGCGCCGGTCACTCTGAGTAATTCTTGGAGGACGAATATAAGAGCAACATCAACAAAGGCCAGCAGTAGGGGAGGTACTTTGGCCAGAGGTCTATTTCTCTTGGCCAGAAACCATGCAGAACACTCCTCCTCTCTCTCTGCAGTTGAGGCAACGCTAGGCTGAACACACACAATGCGAACACAAAATTCCCAATGGGGCAGCCCGGCTTAAAAATAAATGAAGATTCCTGTCAATAGAAACCCCAGCTCTGCTTTCCCACTGTGTATACAGCACCACAACTGCCCTGCTTTAATCTGAAAGCACACACTCAGTCATACAAACATGTCTTAAAGAATTATTCCATCAAATGAATACAATTGTAATACTTTTCACACCAAAGCTTTCTTCCATCCACTTCCTGGGAAACAAATTGAATTCGGTTTTTACGTCAACGTGTACCGGTAGGCATGAACGTCGATCAAACGTCCCCCTCCTCATTTGAGAACACACTTGCATACACATCATATCGCAGAAGCTAGCTTTGGTCTAACTTCTGTTTCAGCTTCATGTTTCAGGAAAACCTCCTCCATAAAAATAAAAAAATGGCGTGGGAACGTATTCTGCCTGTTCCAGACTGTTCCGGATCTCCCTCAAACCTGTAGCTGTCCAATCACGTGCACATTCTGGAGTGGTGCCACGGTCCTCCTGCTACACTGGACCACGCGTGCCTGGTTCCTCACCACCAGGCCCGGGCCTCCCCCCTGCTGCAGACCCACCCATGGCAACGGCACGGAACAAAGGCTCCATTGAGGGAATGGGAATGGAACTCGGGTGTGTTCTGATAAGGCTGCTCTTTTGATAGGGCAGGCTGGCAATGATGTCATGAAGGCATTCGTTCTCATTAACGATGTGGGCTTTATCCCCTTCAAGCAGGAACTAACATCATGGAAAACAGCACATACACACACTCAAATGCGCACACACACACACACACGCACACTTACATGTGCACGTGCACACACACACGTGCACACACAATCACGCGCACGTACACATACACACACACACATGCACATACACACACACACACACACAGAAGCAAGCGCACACATTAATACATTCACACTTGCCCATAGACACACGTGCAAATACACAGACGGATACGTTATACTGGAACTTGTTGATACTTTTATGTCAAGCCAAGAGTGGAGCCTGATTGAAACAGGAGCTGAGGTCTACATGCATGCCGTTTGAAATCTGGCCCTGATACCTGGTGTCACAGATATGAGACACAACACTGAAACAATGGAGAAACAGATCTCTTCCCTGACCCCGTCACTGAGAAACTACGAGCCGGTAAACAAACGAACACCGCTGCAGAATATAATAGTGTCGACAGACAAAAAACAGTCGCTATTTTTGCAGGTGCATCAAAAGAAGTGTGGTTATCGAAACGTGTTTCTGTAATTCCACGCTCCTACACAAAAAACATGAATGGAAAAAAAAGTTGCCACATCACTCCACCATCTGGCTGAGACAGTCACAAGACTCATACACCAGTCAGAGTAATGGATATGAAAAATCAAGGCCTTACACGTTCCATGAAGGCCTGAGAGAAGGTGCAGAGGGTCCACTGACCCTCACCCCCTGAGAGAGGCACAGGGTAAAATACTCAACAACTGCCCTTAACTTAAAGTCTAAATCTTTATTTTTCAAGTCCCCAAACAGTTTTACAAGTTTCTTTTTTGGTAATCTAGATCTCTCTGCTGCCTTCGACACTGTGGATCACTCCATCCTCCTGTCCTCCCTGTCAGCAACGGGCATCTGTGGCACAGCCCTGGACTGGATTGAGTCCTACCTCTCTGGTCGCTCCTTCCAGGTTGCCTGGGCTGGTACGGTATCGACACCTCAGCCCCTTGCCACAGGAGTTCCCCAGGGCTCAGTCCTAGGCCCACTTCTTTTTTCTCTTTACACTCGTTCCCTTGGCCCTGTGATCACTGCACATGGGCTATCCAACCACTGCTATGCGGACGATACCCAACTCTTCATCTCATTCCCACCATCTGATACACAGGTTTCAGCCCGTATCTCTGCTTGCCTGAGTGACATCCAGAGCTGGATGGACAACCACCATCTAAAGCTCAACCCAGGTAAGACTGAAATTATATTCATCCCTGCTATTACCTCTCCCCATCTGGATCTCTCCATTTCCCTAGGGGATACCACACTTACGCCATCACCCTGTGCAAGGAACCTCGGCTTGGTGATGGACAGCAGACTGTCCCTCTCCGAGAACACTGCGGCGGTCATGCAGGTTCTTCCTATACAACATACGGAGAATCCGCCCCTTTCTCACCCCCTACTCGACCCAGCTCCTGGTCCAAGTGATGGTTTTGTCTTGCCTGGACTACTGCAATTCCCTCTTGGCTGGCCTCCCAGCGTCCGCCATCAGACCCCTCCAACTTATCCAGAATGCAGCAGCTCGTCTGGTCTTCAACCTTCCCAAATACTCACGTCACCCCCCTCCTTACTTTCCTCCACTGGTTGCCTGTCATAGCTCGCATCAAATTCAAAACATTGGTGCTAGCCTTCCAAGCAGTTAAGGGGTCTTCCCCAGCTTACCTCCAAAACATCATCAGACCCTACACCCCTGCCAGACCTCTTCGTTCAGCCTCCACAGGCCGCTTGGCACCTCCCCCTCTCCAAACTTCCACCTCACACTCACGAAGACTGTTCTGTTCTGGCTCCACGGTGGTGGAACAAACTCCCCGGTGCTGCTTGAAGACGCACCTCTTCAAGCAGCACCTCTCCCTGTCCCTCCCTACCTCCCTGTAAACCTTAATTGTTGTCTTTCTGTGATTTACTTTCTGTGTATCAGGATGTTTTAGTTTGGCTACGTAAGCACTGTTTGGCTAGTTAAGGGGTATGTTCATACATTTGCATGTTGCGGTTTGTAAAAATAAATAAATCAAAATCAAATGGTCACCTGGCATTCCTCACCTGCCCTGGTGCTTATCTTTGTTGTACTGTTAGCTGTTGAAATTGTACTTCCCTCTAGGGTCTTTCAGCGCACTTATCCCTGGTTATGGGTATGCACTTTGTTGTACGTCGCTCTGGATAAGAGCGTCTGCCATGTAATGTAATGTAATCACTGAGGTCACCAACTACAGTCTGCAGCCTTAAGTGCAAGTCTTAACACTTGCACTTAACCAGCAGCTGACACTAATAGTGTCTAAGCCCAGATCTTAGTGTACCAGGTAGGCTATTCCGGGCAACATTCAGTCCCAGGTGAACTTTCCATAAGGATTTTGTCTGTGATGTAAAACAAGAGTGTTTACAATGCAAGCTACTGGCGAGTCTGAACAGTCTGAGCAGCTGAGAAAAGCACTCTGCAGCACATAGTGTAAATGACAGCTGTGGCATCAATAAAGATGAGCTTTTGATGCAGTTCTCAGACGTTATGCTTGTTCTGCAACAAGTGTGTCCCCCACTAACTCTGCTGTTCACAGTGAAAAGTCAGTAGGATTCATCTCACTTTTCAGAGAAGTCAGCCCTTGTGTCATATATGGGACTCAGCATGTACATCTTATGTTTCCTTACCCATAAAGATATGGACAGAAACATATCCTTTCAACTGACACCTCCTTATCCTCCTTCATCTACCCTTCCCCCTCACGCCATTACAGAACAAACCCAGACTTCCAATGGTTCGTTCCAGTGTATTCTTTGGCATACACTTCCAAACATTCAATCTCTTTACACCAGCTATTTATTTAACTTTCTGTTTCCTCTGGGTTTTTTTTATTTTTTTTATTTTTTGATCTTTATTTAGCCAAGGGAGACCCACTGAGAATGTATTCTCTTTTGCAAGGATGCCTTGGGAGAACTGCCAGAGAGAACAGTCACAAGTAGGGTGAGAGAGAGAGTGTCCCTGGAGCATTTATTGGGTTAAGGGCCTTGCTCAAGGGCCCAATGGCAGGGTTCTTTTTTCACATAGCAACCCAAGTTCCTCTCTCCAGATGCTGGTCAGCATCGCTATATGCCAACCGGGAGGGGATCGAACCAGCAACTCGACAGTTGCCAGTCGAACACCCAACCACTAGGCTACTCTGCTGTAAAGTGTCTTTGACAGTAAAGTGACAGGGTGTCTATAAAAATAGACAAACAAAATTGAATAGGAACTGTGGGGTAAAGGTGTGGAGAGTGAGCAGTTGGCCTGGGTTTGTTCTGCATACTGCTGATATTCTGCCTTCTGTTACAAACCAGTTTACAGATAAGACGATCACTGCTCATCGCCTCTTATCTGAGCTTGTTTCTCTCAGAGGAAGAGAGGGCGGAGGGGAGGTAAATGGAGAAAGGAGTGGCTGGCAGATACACTCAGAGGAGAGGGGGAGAAAGAGAGACTGCCATTAAAAATCTCAGCGATCTAGGCAACATTAGCTAAAGAATGACGCTGTGATAAAATAACAGCACAAAAAAAGGGAAAACACGCCCGTTTCTCATAGTTGCTCCTCAACTGTGGGCAGACGAGAGAAAGCGCAGAAAATTCACAACCTTACTCAAAGCGGGAAACTTTTTTTCTTTCTCACATGAGTAAGTAAAGCCGACACTCAGACGTTTCTCTCAACCCTTCTTTTTTGTTATCTAGTGATGATGGGGTTTATTCAGGCCATGGGGCTGGATTGAAGGTTTTTTCCTGGAAGGAAACAAAAGGGCCACAGATTTAGAGGTGCCCCTGCCAGGAGACGGATGGGGAGAGGAGGAGAGATGGGGAGAGGAGGAGAGATGGGGTGAGCTGAGGGGCGAAAGGAGCAGGCTGGCCATTTAGCCAACCACGGGGGAGCACTCCCTCTGGGCCAAGATTGAGCCATAACTACACCAGAATTTACTGAGGGGAGGAGGACTGTCAGTACGGCAACAGAGAAGGAGAAACAGAGAAAAGAGAGAGCGATGGACAGA
This sequence comes from Conger conger, assembly GCF_963514075.1. Taxonomy (NCBI): domain Eukaryota; kingdom Metazoa; phylum Chordata; class Actinopteri; order Anguilliformes; family Congridae; genus Conger; species Conger conger. The sequence continues at coordinate 11,655,981 of NC_083768.1, forward strand.
GAAAGAGAATGGAGCTGGAATGTTCCGAGCGAGAGCCTTGATTTTGCATGCTTTTAATTACTCCCATTTCTACACATGACATTACCTGGCATTTATGTAAGCGACGTACAATTAGCGCATTCCGAAGGTCATTGGAACAACTACAGAACACAGGTCAAAGAAGGTTATGGTCAAATCTGAGAGATCCTCAGCTTAAATACTGACTCCAAAAACTTCACAGAATGTTTCAGGGCAGGTGTATCCTACATAGGAGTGTGTAGTTATATTCTGCGGTTATATTTCTTTGCATCCCATTTTTTTTTTCAACACTAACTGTTATTAATGTACTTTTTCATGAAAGCTAAACACGAGCGCTGTATTCACAGGACCTGAGAACACTAGCCGTTTGACAGCAAGCTTACCGTTTTTTCTTTTTATTTCCAGTCTAACTAGCTATATCAATTTTGAGGGAACTTGATGACAGTGTTAGCCCGGCTGTTCCACAGATTTCCTGGTAACAGGGACAAAGGCCAAAAAGCTACATAAGCTTGTGGCATTTTTCCGATTAACAGCTTCGAGCCTGCCAACTCAGCAGAGAAACTGACACAAATACTATCCCTCAGTCCCTCCGAACCCCGCTGACTCCGGGTCACAGGGTCAAAGGTCCTGGTCTGAGAGTCCTGATACTGTTTTCTGAGCCAATAATACATGAATTTGATTAAACACAAATGTTGTCCAGATTTTTTTCCCAAGGTTTCCGAGTCACAAGTTCAAAGGTTGAATTCACAATGACTCCTGACTCTTTTTTCTTTACCAGTTAAATGTTCGTGCCGGTTCCAGCAGTACTATAATATTCCACTGTTGCGAGTCCTATTCTGTGCTTTTCATAACGCTGACTGTCCGACTAAGTCCCCTCTCCAATGAAATAATTCCAGCTTGGCGTGGCATGGTGATTCATGTTGAGTCTTGTTTACTTAGCCTTTTATTAAACAGCTAAAGTGGCCATCTGGGAGCGGGGACTCTGATCCAAAAGATTCATTCCGAGCCCCCCGTGCCTGACCCCTAGCTTCCTGTAGTAATGTACATCACTTATAAACTACACAGAACTGCCACACAGCCAGAGCACACAGCGATGCCCTGTTCAGCAGTCTGAAGTGGCCTCTCTCAGACCTGACCTGAGAGCCTGACATCATCACCTCCGCAGACACAGATAAATACACACGCGTGCGCGCACACCCATACTCGCGAGGTATACTGTAAACACGAGTGCACAAGAAACACGCAAGCTCAGACAGGGTAAACAACAAATAAAATACGCAAAATACGCAAAAACAGAGACACAAGGCTGCAGTTTCACGGACATCCATTCCCCCCATATTGCTGGTTGTCATATTGTCATATTGCTCTCTTCAAAAACAATGAACCGCTGACTTCCCTGGTGTAAAATCCAGCTGATGACCAGCTTGAAATTACCAGCTACCAGCTGTTTTCAAAACCTTGCTTGAGCTGGTGAAACCACGTTGAGTGTGGAGCTGGTGTGAACTGGTCAACCCGCTGCCGGCTATTTCAAAACCTAGCTTGAGCAGTTTTCTTTTTCAGCAGGCTGTGACTATAAAAAAGGACCCAGCTGCATTTTAAACTGAGAAGGAGAGAGAGACACAGAGAGAGAGAGAGAGAGAGAGAGAGAGGGTTTTCACCACTAAGGCCTACCCTGGGAGGAGGTGCTGGAGGTCACTGCCTTCTCGCTCACATCGGTGCGCCCGGAGGTCCGTCTGCTTCCCACGATGCTCTCCAGCCTCTTCTTCTTCTCTGCAGCTGAACTGGTGTGCGCCTGGCCGTCCATGGTCACCTGGCATTCCTCACCTGCTCATGGGGCCTGGGCACTTGCTGGAGGGTCACAGGAAGAGGACAACATGAAGCAACATGAAGCAGAAATTATACATCTATCTATTTCACAAATATAAGTCCATAAGAGATAAGGATTGCCCGCACACACTGCTTATGAATGCTCCCAGTCAGTGTTTCATAAAGAGACAACGTTTTTACCAGCAAGTCTTTGTCAGTTACCCTATATTTTGAACTACCCAATATATTCGTACTCAGGGTATTCTGCCTGCCAACCGTGGTATGCTAGTTTGGAAGTTGATGTATTCTTTAAGGGTTCCGATTATATCTGTATGGTCACCCTAGGACTCGGAACCATACTGCCCTCTCAGGTCCTCTTCACAATCTGCACTTCATTCTACGTTGCTCTGGATAAGAGCGTCTGCTAAATGCCATGTAATGTAATGTAATTTTACTAGAACTCAGCAAGGTGTGTGTGACAGCTTCAGTGGCCTTTACTCCCTCTACTGGTAAAATGTCCTTAATGCTGCTGAGTCTGTCACTTGCTGAGTGAGTCACAGAAAAGAGTTTCCATTAATTCACATTTAAATAAACACATTTTATATACATATAATGCTTAATTTCCGGGTTGCTTTACTGATGGCTTTTGCTTCATGCCCAGTTTCCTCTTGCCATAGCCAGGGCTGCTCAGGCCATTCTATAGCCTTCAAGGACTGATTCAAGGTACACTCAGTGAGCACTTTATTAGGTATTTATGATACTTATTTTTTAGACTTATTAAATGAGAGGTTTGACACGTTGTGTGTTCAGAGATGGTCTTCTGCATACCACTGTAGATCAGCAGGAGATCAGCAGTTTTTGAGATACTAAAACCACCCTGTCTGGCACCAACAATCATTCCATGGTCAAAGTCATTTTTTCCCCCATTCTGATGGTTGATGTGAACATTAACTGAAGCTCCTGACCCTGCATGATTTTATGCATTGCACTGCTGCCACATGATTGGCTGATGAGATAATCCCATGAGTAAGTAGGTGTACAGGTGTTCCTAGTAAAGTTCTCTGTGAGTGCATTTATTTACAGGTTACCCCATCCTATACATTTCCATTTCCTCCACAATCAGAAAGCCAATTGCCATGTCTCTCAGAATAAGAATGGTTACATTCCCATATGCAGACAACAACACAGTCCCTATACAGCTGCTAAAAAGGGTTGCCTTTTTTCCCCGAACAAAATGGGACACACTAGTGTAATTCAATATCCATAAGTGTACTGAAATAAAGCAATGAAAGTAGTGATATCCACCTCTATCTGGTTAACAGAGGTGGAGTCCAGGGGCCAGGGGTCAGGCAGCAGCAGTCCTGCCATGTGTTTCTTCCACCCATGAACTCAGAACCTGATTTCACTAATTAGTTCAACCTCCTGGCTGAAGATTGGTGAAGAATCCCGGTGACTGGAACAAAACACTGGGGAGGAGTTTTACTTTCTGAACCTGGGGTTTTCCACCTCTGGTGGTTAATGTGCATTCCCCCAGTAATGTACCTGAGAGGAAGTTCTGCTCTTTTTTTGCTACAGCTTCAGACGACGGGCGTGAAGCCGTCTCAGGTCTAGAGACTGTCTGCGGAACCTGCCGGGGCTTGGGATTTTAACCTGGAGCGCGATCGCTGTGCAGACCTTTTGCGACGGGGGACGGCTCCGGTTCCAAATGCAGAAACCGGACTCTCGGGCGGGCTTCCAGGACCCAAACAACTCTATTACACCCCTGTCAGAGCCAGAGACCGGTCACCAAATACCCCCAGCCCCACTCTGGAGTCCCAATTACAGGGGAAACAAGCACCAAATACCCGCAGCACGACTCTGGAGTCCCAATACAGGGGAAAAAAACACCAAATACCCCCAGCCCGACGATGGAGTCCTAATACAGGGGAAAATACCAAATACCCCCAGCCCGACGATGGAGTCCTAATACAGGGGAAAATACCAAATACCCCCAGCCCGACGATGGAGTCCTAATACAGGGGAAAATACCAAATACCCCCAGCCCGACTCTGGAGTCTCCATACGGGGGGGAAAGCCGTGATTGGGTGCAGTGACTCAGGATACAGTGCAGCGTGGAGAGGACGCTTGTGGTCGGAGACGGAACGAACGGTTCGGAAAACGAGGGTTCGCCTGAAGGTCGGAAGGGGAGTGCCGTGGCTCTAAATCACCCATTTTCTCTGCGGGAGGGATATTTTAGATGTCGTTTTCTTTCTTCTTCTACTCCTTCCAGTTCTTCTAATTGTTTTTCCAGAAGTTTCCAGCCCTGAGTTCAATGCACTGCAGGATCCTGGGGGAATCTTCCTCCTGCTCATTTTCCACAGCGAGCGCAGCGGCCGAGACGCGGCTCAAACCACAGTTCAGCGCTGCGTTGTTTCTCCGAGGCGGGCGGGAGCCAATCACGTAACGCCACAGCCGCAGAACCGTAGCCGGTTCTGGCCGAGTCACAGAAATGCCAGAGGGTTGGCCTCGCAGACTGCGTAATGACAGGTCAGCGTATTGACAGCGGGGAGGATACAGCACGGAAAAATACGGGCCTTCGCAAAAAGGAGTGAAGCTACGCTTGGAAAAAATGACACACGCACTGTGACATCGTGCCGTGACATCACACCGTTCTTAAAACCTTTGAAGAGTGGGATTTTTTTGACGTTCTAGAACACAGTCAGTGTTCTAGAACTCCATCGCGTTCAATCACCTGTTGTGATTTTTTTGCATCATCATTAGAACGTTCAGATAAGAATCCGAGCACATTATCAGTGACAGAAACATTCTGACGTTTCCGGGGGTGTCACGGGCAGGCGCACGCCGTATACATTACATTACATTACATTATTGGCATTTGGCAGACGCTCTTACCCAGAGCGACGTACAGTTGTTTAGACTAAGCAGGAGACAATCCTCCCCTGGAGCAATGCAGGGTTATGGGCCTTGCTCAAGGGCCCAACGGCTGTGATGCATCTTATTGTGGCTACACCGGGATTAGAACCACCAACCCTGCATGTCCCTGTCGTTTACCTTAACCACTACACTACAGGCCGCCCTACATAGATATCATAGATCTTCACTACCTCTGCATCCATCAGAGGGCGCATAGACCTACTGTACACACATTGTTGAAGGTGGAACAGGGCCGTTCTCAAAAGGGTGAAAATCGTAGTGAAGCATCCCTACGTTCTCCTTTTCCCGTGACGTGCAGTACAGCGCAGGTTCCGGGCCGGATGTTCTGGGGGATGCCGGATGATGCTTTGTAAGTGGAGACCGGCTATGTTCTGGCACCACTTAGCTTGGCACGGTCCTGCCTGCCGGAACTAGACGATCATATCAGCCTCAGATCATATACCATCATATCATATCATACAGTATCCTATCATATTATGTATCTGATCTGGTTCTCTTCAAACACCTGTGGGTATTCCCGAACGACAACTTTTTTTTTTAATCCACCATTTAATCTTTCCAATTATACCCCCTTCAGATCGGCTGATCTGAAAGGGGAGGCCAGCAGCCTATCTCTGTAACACCTTCCATCAACTCAGAGGGCTCACAAGAGTACGATCATCCTTCAGACCTCCAGGGCACGTGCAGGCACTGGTGCTTCTGTTCCCTGGAGAAACCCACCAGCTGAGCTGAGCTACCCTGCCCCGCTGCACCGGAGGCCTGCATGAGAAATTCCACTTTCCAGCTGGCATGATGGTACTGCAGCAACGCTGTGACAACGCCGTTACAACGCAGTTACAACGCTTCAGCAAACCGATTACACGTGCAATGAGTGACAGGAGGATAGAAATGTGAATGTTCTACACCCCAAATCATCCACAATCGCCACTTTATAATAATTTCCAAGTCTTCACATTTCATTCTGCTGAAATATTTAAGCCTGCATGCCTTTTCCCCCTTTAATTACAATAAACCAGATTGTGGCGTGTTGTTAACACACACCTCATTGCGATATCCCTAAATGACCCGTTTCCCTTAAATTAGATTGATTATAGGGGTAGTCTGCCCACGGCTTGTCCTTGGACCTTACTTATGAGAGTGGACTTCAATCAAGTTTTCTCTTTCCTCAAACAGCCAATCTCCTCTGTCCAAGACGACATCTGCAAGCGGTTACCTAGAAAATGCTGTCATTCCATAACAAAGTGAAACAAACAATAGGCTTCCCTCTAATCATCTACACATTAATCCATGATGTTTCAACTTAACCCCGGCCTTCTACAAACAGAGGAAGCCGCCACAACTGATCATCTTCCCAGCCACAGTAAAAACCCTTTATAACCCTATAAACATGCTTTATAACTGCTGAATAACAAGCTTATGCCATTCCCTTAGCAGGAAAGTATTTGGGCTCCATTCAGGCCAACCATGTCTTCATGTTTCATCAAAATACTGCAACTAAAGATTGTAAATATTAAGAGGTACTTTAATGGAGTCCTCAACTCCACTCAGAGAAAAAATGACAACGTGACGACGTCCCCCTGCCCCCAGACAGTACTTTCTCATCAGCTTTTCTTATATGCTGCTCAGATTATGTCATTTATTAAATTCAATTTAACCCTTTAACTGGATATTCTTATGATGATGTAACAATCACTACTGGCAACTGAAAGCAATGGAGTTCTAGAACACGGACTTTATAAAACATTCCAAAAGACCTTCACTCTTGACTCACTCAATGCAGCAGAGCACATTGCACTGGGACATTTACTCCACTGACTGGGCAAAGCAACAAACATCACTGTACCCAAACCTGGCTTTATGCTCTGCAATACTGACCAAACATGCACTATAAAAAAATCCAACATTATGGCAATGTTTTGTTTTTTTGGGGGTTTCTTTCCCACCATGCCCTTGGGGTTTGGTGCCGATTGCGTGCTGTCCCTCTGTCACATCTGCACAGGTCCTGGAGGAGCCCCCGTCAGCCCGTCTGATAAAAGCAGCTCCCTTCCTTTAATCTCATGGTGAGGAGGGACAGCGGTATTTCAAGGACATTTTAGACTTTTGTTCTTTAAAAAAGAAGTGGGGATTTATCTTTCTTCCCCTCTCTGTCTCTCTCTCTCCATCCGTCCCTCTGTCTCACACCCCCTCTCTCTCTCCCTCTCTCTCACACTCTCTGGCGCTCTCTCTCCCTGTCTCTCTCTTTCTCTGGTGCTCCCTCTCTGCCTCTCTCTGCCTCTCTCTATGGTGCTCCCTATCTGCCCCTCTCTCCCTCTCTCTCTGGTGCTCTCTCTCTCTCTCTCTCTCTGGTGCTCCCTCTCTGCCCCTCTCTCCCTCTCTCTCTCTGGTGCTCTCTCTCTCTCTCTCTCTCTCTCTCTCTCTCTCTGGTGCTCCCTCTCCCTCTCTCTCTTCCCCAGCTTACCTACAAAAAATCATCAGACCCTACACCCCTGCCAGACCTCTTCGTTCAGCCTCCACAGGCCGCTTGGCACCTCCCCCTCTCCAAACCTCCATCTCACGCTCACGACTACTGTCTGTTCTGGCTCCACGGTGTTGGAACAAACTCCCCGTTGAGGTCAGAACTGTAGAATCTCTCCCCACCTTCAAGCGCAAACTGAAGACGCACCTCTTCAAGCAGCACCTCTCCCCATCCCTCCCTACCTCCCCGTGAACCTTAATTGTTGTCTTTGTGATTTACTTTGTGTTTCGGTATTTTTAGTTGGCTAGGTAAGCAGTATTTGGATAGTTAAGTTTGGTCACTTTTGCTTTGTTGTTTGTTTGTTTTAAAATAAATAAATAAATAAATAATTATTTTCTTTTTTAAAGGCCCTGGTGCTTATCTTTGTTGTACGGGTAGCAATTGAAATTGTACTTCCCTCTTGGGTCTTTCAGCGCACTTATCCCTGGTTATGGGTATGCACTTTGCACTTTGTTGTACGTCGCTCTGGATAAGAGCGTCTGCCAAATGCCAATAATGTAATGTAATGTAATGGTGCTCTCTCTCTCTCTCTCTCTCCCTCTCTCTCTCTGGTGCTCCTTCTCTGCCCCTCTCTCCCTCTCTCTCTCTGGTGTTCTCTCTCTCCCTCTCTCTCTGGTGTTCTCTCCCTCTCTGGTGCTCTCTCTCCCTCTCTCTCTCTGGTGCTCCCTCTCTGCCCCTCTCTCCCTCTCTCTCTCTGGTGCTCTCTCTCTGCCCCTCTCTCCCTCTCTCTCTGGTGCTCTCTCCCTCTCTCTCTTTGGTGTTCTCTCTCTCCCTCTCTCTCTCTGGTGCTCCCTCTCTGCCCCTCTCTCCCTCTCTCTCTGGTGTTCTCTCCCTCTCTGGTGCTCTCTCTCCCTCTCTCTCTCTGCCCCTCTCTCCCTCTCTCTCCCAGAAGAAGTGAGTGAGTATGAAGCTCAGTTCCCAGTGGTCTTCATTAAGGGCCAGTCCAGCTGTGAGGACTCCATTTTAGCATTAAAAACCTTCCATTCTGCATTTGTCATCATCATCATCATCATCATCAGCGCAATTCCCACTCTCTATCCTTCCAGCCCGGACGGACGGACGCTCACGCACATTCCCGGTCTTCCTGGCCTTGGGAGCGTCCATGCGGAAGCGCGCTGCTCGCGCTGAGACCTGAATCCATTCAGGACGGCAGCGACAGAACTGCCCTCGCTGGGAGAGTGTTTCCGAGAAGCATTTTTTATCCTTTATTTAACCAGGGGAGGTCCACTGAGAATGTGTTCCATTTTGCAAGGATTTCCCCTGGGAAATGCCAGAGGGAACAGTTGCAAGTGCGGGGGGGGAGAGAGAGAGAGAGAGACCCGTGGAGTCAGGTCCGTTTCATTTAGGGACCCAACTTTATCTCCCCAGATACAGGTCAGCATCTGTATATACTGACTGGGGGGCTCGAGCCAGTAACTGCACAGTTTACAGTGGAACGGCCAAACCCCTAGGCTCCTCTGCCGCCTCTGTGCAAGTGGGCCCTCTCTGTGTTATGGTCCAGAGACGCGTTTACAGGACGCAGGAGGCAGGGTGAGCGCAGCTGTAGCCCTGCTCAGGTCCGTGTGTTTCGGGCGTGTGCGCAGTGTGTTCGCCGTCCCGCCGAAAGGAAAGTGTGAAGGCAGAGAATAGCTGAGCAGGACGTTGCCCAGATGGTGAAGGCGCTTGCCAGGAACACGTCTCCGCTCCGTTTTCGCAGATTCTGCAGACTACTGCGTTCTACCGCGACGCCTTCCGTGAGCTGCACAGACCGCTCTCCCCGACCGTACTTCTAAAATGTTCGGGGGAAATAATCGCCCTGCGGACTCTTGCTTCCGAGTTGTCCGTGATGCTGCATCTGCTGCATCGTGCTCATCGGCTCAGTTGTAAACAAATGGCTACTACAGCGGGAGAATAAATGCCCACAGTGATGAAATCACACGAAGGGTGAGGGACTCTTGTGAATGCGTGGAATTGAAATATAAGATATACATTGGTTTACAATTTTGAACTTTTCCATTCAAACGTTGACATAAACACGGTTTGAACAGTGTAATTTCCTCTGACAGCCATAACACAAACGCAGACTCCCTCACCTGCGCTACCACCCGATGGACATGATTTAATCACCACCGTGAAGCAAGATAAAAGCTCCCAAACTGCTGAACTGCATTGCAACACCACAAAATCCAACTTGCATTTGCACCCTGGTACTCCCTCTACGCTTCCCCAAGCCAGTATCTATTCCATTCAAACGAATGGAAAAGTTCAAAAGTGTCTTCCCTGATGTTTTAACGGGTTTTTTTAACTGGTTTTTTTAAATGTTGACGTTTCTTGCACCTATTTCCAATGGGCCTGAACACATTGCGGATTACATGAGCCTCTAGTCTCTCCAGAAATAAAATTTCAAGAGCTAAATTTAATTACAGAAATATAAATGGAATACCAACCCTATTAGTTATCTTGGAGCAAGGAGCATAAAGTTAAACCAGCCACAAAAACGCGAAAACCTCGACCTGCAGTTGGACAACTACATTGATCCACGTTACAGAATAGCGAGTGTACAAACCACATTTTATTTGCGAGATAGCAAAAAGTAACATAAAGTCAACAGTAGTTGTCGCCACTCTTCAGCAAATATAAACTAAAGCACGCTGTATAATTCATGCAGAATGCAAATGCATATGAATATTAATACGCGCTTGAAGGAGAATATCGCATTTTCAGCAGTAGGCAGGGCTAAGTAGTAGCTTAACTCGAACTTTTCCCATTCTTTCGTCTTACGACCCCTTTCTCTGTAGGCTATAAATTCCGCAGACCACATCTTCTAATGTGAAATACGATGCCTCTGACCGAATGCGCTATAGGCAAAAATGTTCTTCATCAAACTTTGAGACCAGCGAGCATGCCATTCACAAATGTACTCCCAAGTTAATACTGCTCTTATACTTACGTGCGCGATGACAGTTTATTATTGAATGTTTGTTGTGTTTGCTCTGCCAGGTGTAGATGTGCGTCTGGCGCTTCGCTGTTGCCAAAATAAAAAAATCTCTCCTTTTATAATCGTATCCAAAATCACTCCGTTAGAGAAGTTTGCCTACTTCCACTCTCTCCTTCCAGCATTTCCGAACTCCCTCGCTGAAACTCTTTGCATTCCTTGAGAAATTCTCAAGACAGTGTACCGTAGGGAGAAAAAAAATGTGTGTGGTTGCAAAGGTCGCACAACTGGAGGATTATTACTGTACTTGTGTTTTAAGCAGGGAAGGAGGGAAACGTGTGTTCTCCAGCTGCGCTTTCCTTCCCACGACTCCTCCCCCCTCTCTCTCTCTCTCTCTCTCTCTCTCTCTCTCTCTCTCTCAGTTGTGTGACCGCTGACCACAAAATGAACGACCAAAATGAAAACGAAAATGTTGGACTGATGCTTTCCGTTTCACCCAATTCTAGGCTACTACCATTAAGTAGAAATGATACATTACATCAATATGGCTCAGCAAAGTTAATGTAAATTCGCACATTTACCATATATATAGAGACAAACTTAGGGAAAGGAAGGGAATGTATGCAGAAGAGCATCTCTGAACACACAACCTATCAAACCTCTAAGTGCATAGGCTACAGCAGTAGAAGACCAATAAGTCTAAAAAAATAAGTCTAATTTAAACACCTAATAAAGTGCTCACTGTGTGTATACTGCAAGCATGGAGAGGACTTAGGGGCATTATTCCATAGGGAGGTCCAGGTATCCTGACCTCTCCGTAGCCTGAACTGATGTCCACATTTTATAGGAACTGTGATTTCATATATTTAGATATTAGGCCTACTACATTTACTAACCTGATTGTAATTTACTGTGCTATCCTGCAAAGAATTAACTGTTCTGTTTGATTTTTATTTTCTTTCTTCTCGATAACATTTGTAACAACGGCTGTTAAATTAATGCACATTGTGACAGCGATTGAATCATTATATCCACATGCGATTCGGAAAATGAAATAAAGTTTAACCTGCAGGGTAAATTGTGTCAATTTTGTTTAGTGCTACTTTCATGCAATTGCATTTTTCAGAAAATGTTTAAATGTGAAGCCTGATGTTTTGAGATAATGCTGAAAACATACATAGTTTAACCTAGATGGAGATTTCTTTATCAATTGAAATCACCCACTGAAGAAATAGGTCGTGTGTCTTTAAGGCAGGAATGTTTGTGTATCAGAACCTGTCAGAATCTACAAAATGATGACTAGGTAATCTTGCTTTTGCTGGAAAAGTCACTGAAGACTTCATGTCACGAATGAAATACAAACCTAGGAAATGAAATGTATTATGTGTTAATTATAGATATAAACCAATGCAACAGCCAAAATTGAAATGACATTGTCTGGTATAACATGCAAACCTTTTTTTTTTTCTGTCCTTCGTGAATACATCATTTTATTCTGCCGTCTCTGTCTCTGGTATTATAAATTGCCCCCTCTAGTGGGAGAAGGAAGTAATTTCTCAGCAACTGGTCACAGAAAGTTTCTGGTTTAGTAGCAGTGATAGCCTCGGTACTCAGGAAGTAATTTCAATTCAATTCCTGTTTTACTCTCAAACAAAGAGCAACGCACTGTGGTTATAACAAGTTGTGACTCTTTCACACCCATTGCCTGTGAATGGCTCTTGAGTTGCTAGTGCAGGGGCAAGCAGCTTTAACCGTTTCAATTTGGGTCAACAGTGTCGGGCTCATCCGTGTGAGCTGTTCATGGATGTGTGCCCTCTGCTTGTTTTGGGTGTGGGGGATAGAGGCTGAACCACAGCAGTAGCAGAGTGGTAGATTGTACAGGCTCAGAAACAAGAACACACAGTGTCATTGATGTAAACCACCATTAAGCTATGTGGGCTAATAGCTCCCCCTTGTGGAGAATCTCCAGCCTGCTAAATGAGAGTGAGCGAGTGAGTGAGTGAGTGAGTGAGTGAGTGTGTGAGTGAGTGAGTGAGAGAGTGAGTGAGCGAGTGAGTGTGTGAGTGAGTGAGTGAGTGAGTGAGAGAGTGAGTGAGTGAGTGTGTGAGTGAGAGAGTGAGTGAGTGAGTGAGTGAGAGAGTGAGTGAGAGAGTGAGTGAGTGAGTGAGAGAGCAAGTGAGTGAGTGAGAGAGAGAGAGTGAGTGAGAGAGTGAGAGAGTGAGTGAGAGAGCGAGTGAGTGAGAGAGAGAGAGAGTGAGTGAGAGAGCGAGTGAGTGAGTGAGAGAGAGAGAGAGAGTGAGTGAGTGAGTGAGAGAGTGAGTGAGAGAGCGAGTGAGTGAGTGAGAGAGCGAGTGAGTGAGTGAGTGAGAGAGTGAGTGAGTGAGTGAGTGAGTGAGTGAGAGAGTGAGTGAGTGAGTGAGTGAGAGAGCAAGTGAGTGAGTGAGTGAGAGAGAGAGAGTGAGTGAGTGAGTGAGAGAGTGAGAGAGTGAGCTAGAAGCCACATCCATGAGGTCCCCCAAAAGCTTGTGAATCCCGGTGGTTTCTGGTGGTATTGCAGCTTGTTAAGTCTCTGGTGCAAAAACAAAATCCCCATTGTAGTCTATTCAAAAGTTCGAATTTACCCTGATGAAATTATAATATTCTGGACATTACTTTCAAATACTAAAATTGCTTCACGCTAAACTAATTACACTCCAAGGACCGTTTCTTTTCTGACCAACACAGAAGATGATACAGGATTGTTTTAGGAGGGGCCGTCTAGACCAGGGGTGTCAAACTCCAGTGCTGGGTTTTGGATGTGTTTCAGCACAAGAAATACATTTTTAAGTCTTTCATTGGCTAAAGAGTCCACACACCTTGTTCTCAAGGTGTCATGATCTGTGTTTTGTGATTAAATTTCATTGTTTATTATCCTTTATTTTTGTAATTAATTATTTTTCATATTCATGCACATGCACGTTAGGCTGATAGGAGAGTCTAAATTGCCCGTAGGTATGAGTGTGTATGTGTGTGTGTGTGTGAGTGTGCCCTGCGATGGACTGGCGACCTGTCCAGGGTGTATTCCTGCCTTTCGCCTAATGTATGCTGGGATAGGCTCCAGCCCCCCTGCGACCCTGTTCAGGATAAGCGGGTTCAGATAATGGATGGATGGATGGATGTTTGTCTTGACTGTCATAGTATTCCTGTGTTTGTGTCTGCCTTACCATGTGCTTGTGTTTTCTTTGTCCTGAACCCCGCCCTCACCTGCCTCTGTTAGCCACTCCCCCTTTGGTTCATTTGCATTCTCACTGTTCTGATTGATTCCTCCCTGTTCCTCGTTGTCTCCTGCCCATTAGTAGCTTCCCTCTGTTATTTAAGTTCTTCCCTTTTGTGCGGCCCTTGCCAGATCGTGCCTGAAATGTTTGGTGAGCGATTCTACCCGTTTTTGCTCTGTTCCCATGCGAGTTTGATAGATCTTTGCTTTTCTGTTCATGGTTGCTTTCTTAGTTAGTGTTTTGATAAATATTTTTGGATCTGATCTTTTGTCATTTTTCTGAGTTTGGATTTTTGATTTTTGATTTTTGAATTCTGGAGTGACTTTGAGTTTGGATTTTTATTCTGAGTGACTGCCTTGTCTGATCCTGGTGGAATAAATGATTCTCTTTTGGCCTACTACAGCCGGTCTGCATCTGGGTCCTTGTCTGCGAGCCCTGACACAAGGCTTTAATTGGCTGCTGATTGCAGGGAAACCACAAAAACCAGCAGACACTACGGCTCTCCAAGACTGGAGTTTGACACCCCTGGGCTAGGCCATCATTCAAGCTTGATGACCACACCAGAATCCTTAGTGCCCTAGTATGTGGCTCGCTTCAGGGAAGGACCTGACGCCCACAATGTCATTTCAGCAGTAAACACAAGTGTGCATGCGTATGCATGAGTGTTTCACAGGTGCAAATGAAGTCTGAATTATGGCTGAGGCAGCCCCTCATACACGTGGCACTGTTACACTGTACAACTTCATTTATGTTTCACTGTATCTGGAATCATGTTGATAGTATATACAGTACATAGCAGAAAACACTGGATTGTGCTTTGTATTGGCTGGCAAGCTTTTGCTTGTAACTGCCACTATAACCACAGGAGGGCAGTGTTTTGCTATTAATTTGCTGGCACCTCATTCAACTCCTGTAGTGTGGATTAACAGCTCATTTTTGAGCAGTGATGATACCTATTCTTGCCGTGGCTTTAAGATTTTCTGACATGCCCAGCATGTAATGGAATGGAACTAAGCCTTAGGCAAGCTGTTTGTATGAAACCTTTACTTTTCACTTATATAACGCATCAGAAATGTAACTATTTCAGACATGCAGTCTCCAAATCGAGTCCCCGTCGGCCAGGGCCTCTCTGTGCGGAGTTTGCATGTTCTCCCCGTGTCTGCGTGGGTTTCCTCCGGGTACTCCGGTTTCCTCCCACAGTCCAAAGACATGCAGGTTAGGCTGATTGGAGAGTCTAAATTGCCCGTGGGTATGAGTGTGTGAGTGAATGGTGTGTGTGCCCTGCAATGGACTGGCGACCTGTCCAGGGTGTATTCCTGCCTTTCGCCCAATGTATGCTGGGATAGGCTCCAGCCCCCCTGCGACCCTGTTCAGGATAAGCGGGTTAAGATAATGGATGGATGGATGGACTCTCCAAATCGACTGGGCCTTTTCTATAGAGACATTTTTGTTTTCCTGATATTATACTCAGGCACGTGCACAAATAGACACCAACATTCATCTGAAGCATCTTGCCCTGAGATAGCAGTTGCCGCTTTGCGATTGCAATCTACTTCTCCCAACCCCTGCTCTTGTAATCTCTCCTTGCACGCACTTGCAATTTCTGCTCCGATCTGTGATTAAAATCTAGGCTCCTTGAAGCCTGCTTCTGGAGGTTTCTGTAGTTTTTCCATCTCACCCTTAATTTAGCACGCCAGATATTACTAATCAGCAGCTGAACAAGATCTCTAGCTGTGCAATGAGGTGTGCTTGGAGTGAACATTTTTTAAAGCTATTCTTCTCTCTAGACAGTTAGGGGCAATCTGGTCAAAATAATATCCCCAACACCCCAGGGCAGTGATGGGGACACTGTGCTGTTAGAGCAGCTGTCTTCCAGATGAGACGTTAAACCTAGTTTCTGACTCACCGTGGTCATTAAAAATATCCCCTGACACTCCCATGACAAAGAGAAGTGGGTTCCCCGGTTTCCTGGCCAAATTCCCAACCCTGGCTCTTTCAACCTGCCACCTGATTCAATTGGCAAAAACATTGTTCTCTCCCTCTGCACCTCAGCTGGTTTGGGGTGAGCGTTCTGCTGCAAAATGGCCGCCGTGAATCACCCAGGTGGGTGCTGCACATTGGTGGTGGTTGAGGCGAGTTTCCCTGTCATCACCGGAAGCGCTTTGAGCGTCTAGAAAAGCGCTGTGTAAATGTAATGATCTATCTCTCCTTTTCCTTACCTATCCCAGCCTGGGTGTGTCGAAGTGTCCCTGATCACGACAACTAACCCCCAATTGCTCCCGACGAGCTAGTTGGTGCCTTGCATGACAGCCAATTGGCGTTGGTTTGTGTCAATGGGTGAATGAGGAGCATCAATTGTACGACGCTTTGGATACATTTCAGCCATTTACCATTTTATCATTTACCTACACGCCGGTGATTACTTTACATTGTCTCCTCCACACAGCACTACAGAAGTGAGGAACGTCTCTCACACAGACTACTGCATCTGGAGCTATGGTCTTTGGGCTACTGCACCTGGAGCTGAGGTCTTAGGGCTACTGCAGATGGAGCTGTGGTCTTAGGGCTACTGCAGATGGAGCTGAGGTCTTAGGGCTACTGCAGATGGAGCTGTGGTCTTAGGGCTACTGCAGATGGAGCTGTGGTCTTAGGGCTACTGCAGATGGAGCTGAGGTCTTAGGGCTACTGCAGATGGAGCTGTGGTCTTAGGGCTACTGCAGATGGAGCTGAGGTCTTAGGGCTACTGCAGATGGAGCTGTGGTCTTAGGGCTACTGCAGATGGAGCTGAGGTCTTAGGGTTACTGCAGATGGAGCTGTGATCTTAGGGCTACTGCAGATGGAGCTGAGGTCTTAGGGCTACTGCAGATGGAGCTGTGGTCTTAGGGCTACTGCAGATGGAGCTGAGGTCTTAGGGCTACTGCAGATGGAGCTGTGGTCTTAGGGCTAC
Organism: Conger conger; assembly: GCF_963514075.1. Taxonomy (NCBI): domain Eukaryota; kingdom Metazoa; phylum Chordata; class Actinopteri; order Anguilliformes; family Congridae; genus Conger; species Conger conger. Next base: position 11,672,369 of record NC_083768.1, read on the forward strand.
TGCAGATGGAGCTGAGGTCTTAGGGCTACTGCAGATGGAGCTGTGGTCTTAGGGCTACTGCAGATGGAGCTGAGGTCTTAGGGCTACTGCAGATGGAGCTGTGGTCTTAGGGCTACTGCAGATGGAGCTGTGGTCTTAGGGGGGGCTTGGAGTCAGCGGTAACCCCAGGAGCTCCAGTCCTGGTGGAGGTAGGCCAGCTGTGTCTCACCTGTGCTCCCTCTCTGCCGCAGCCCGCCAATGACCCTGTCGCTAACGACGCTACTTCAGCGTGTGCGCTCGTGCACCCGGACAGCTTGCATAGCGACATGCGGGTTTGGGAACTGAGAAGCTGTTATCCACAGCCAAACCGTGAGGGGACATTTGAAATTTTATCCCATTTCCTGCGAGACACTGTCACGCCGTAGCTCTGGGCTGATAGAGAACGCTGGGAATTTTGCACTTAAGAAGCACTGATGTGAAATTTGATGTAACTTCAAGTAGCTTATTTTTCCCGTTTCCCACCGGTCATGACGACAAATGAAACGCCACCAAGAGAGCCAGATCTGTGATGCCTGGGAGGGGGGGGGGGCCCATGTTAGTAAACATTGTAAATATTCCCTCTCCAGAAGGTGAAGAAAACAATGTCAGGGCTGAAGGGCTGTTCTAAACAAAAAGACAGTCACCGTAAGTGCAAAAATGTTTATTATAATTTTTTGAGGGATATCAGAAAGCGGAGGGGGGGGGGGGGGGTGGAATGAGGAGGGATTTGATTTTGAAAAGGTGTGTTTTTAGTCTGCGTCGAAATGGGGGGAGGGATTCTGCTGTCCCGACAGCAGTAGGCAAGTCATTCCACCACTGAACGAAAAACAGGCGTGAACGTGCAGCTGGACCGCCAGGTGCTCGTAGCGAGGGAACCACAAGGCGACCGGAGCTGTCGGACCGGAGTGGTCTCGCTGGGGAGTAGGGAGCGATCAAGGATTGCATGTAAGGTGGGGCAGTCGACCTCAGCAGCCCGAAATGCCAGCACTCGGGCCTTGGAGTGGAAGGGTGTTAACAGTACGGATCGGAAACAAACAGCGCGGAGAGTAAATACGCTGCTCTGATCAACCCACGGGTCGAGGTGTGAGGCTGCAGACGGCTCTGTGCAACGGCTTTGCAGCGGCCGTGAAAGTGCGTGTGGGTATGTGCTCTCCGTGTGGGAGCCTATCAGCACCCATCTGCCTTTGCACTGACTGGGGCGCTCACCTTCCTGCTCGTACGGCTGGAGTTGCGCAGGGGGGTTGTGGTGGCCCCCACTGGAGGCCACCCCTGGCTCACGTTTTAGGTTCTGTCCTCCAATACCATGACCCCCCCCCCCCCGGGGAAATACATGAATTGATTCCAAGGTAACAGTAGGCTCTCTAAGCCGGACGTTTAAAAAAAAAAAACTTGCTTTGAATGTTGTTTTGAAGTTGAAATTCGACAGAACTGCGAAAGGACCAAACTTTCCCAGACGGGGTAAATTACTGTAAAATTATTGAGCAAACGCGAACTGCAAACTGTTCAGCAGGAATATATATACGTGACATTTGAAATCAATGGTATTCTTTTGTCCGTTCTCTTCAAAAGAGAAGTTGTGGTGGTTGAGGCAAGTGAGATGAGTCTGTATGACGTTATGTTAAATTTTAGGGATGTGGTAGAACCTCCTCTTCAGAGGGGCACGGGTTGCATCAGCACTACTCAACCCCAGGCCATGCTGGCCACATAGTCTGCTGGTACTTTCTCCAACCATGCACCATGTTCCCACAACTATTTACCCTCTTTGGTTCTGGCAGTAAGCTCAGTAGTGAAATTAGGTGGTTAAGTGCATGGTTGGAGCAAATACCTGCAGATTCTGTGCCCTGCAGGATCTGGAGTTGAGTGGACCTGATTATTTTTCATATAATCCATCTCCGCTGAATATTTAGTGATTTATTGATTCAGGTTCATTATGTTGCTCAAGTTTACAATGCCAGTGCCCCACATGGGAATCAAACCTCCGAAATAAAAATGCACCCCATTAATATTATCAATTAAATTATGTAAACAAACTAAAATTAGCGGTTACAATTTGAATTTGTTGTCGGTTGGCTTGCAGGTAAACTCAGGCCTACCTTATTTTTAATTCACTAGCCGCAATTGACGTCAGCAGAGCTATCTGTGTCTGCGCCCTTAGACTCGTGGCATTGCACATGACTTCGGTCACCAGAAAGAACACGCTGTTTACATTGACAATGACTCGCTACTTCCTGTCGTGAGAGAGAAAGTGGGTGGAGACAGAAAAGGTGAGTATTTGCGTGTCTGTGGTCTTGTCTAATCTCAGCAGATGCAACCATCGTGAAGCAAACCAAGGAACCTCAAATCCTCGAAGTTAAAAAAAACAAACAAACAGTGGGATGTTGTAAACTGTAAGGTCCGCAGGGAAAGTACATCGTGCTATAGAATATGCAGCATATAAAAAACGAGTTCCTCCAGCATATAAAATCGTTTAAATTATTAAACTAATTATTGAAATAGTCATTCAGCTGCCATATTTTGACATTAAATTTTTTTGTTATATGTAGTTAACTGCCAAGGTATTGGGACAGTGTCACAATTTTCTAGAGTCTTAATGTGTGAAAATCCCATGGCAGCAGTTGCTTCTGAGATGCTGGAACCACCATGCAAAAATGATGCCCCTCCAAAGTCAGTTATATCATGTTTAGATCACTCACTTCAATGTTTGACCGAACAACAACTAAACCACTTCACCACATCTACATGTTACATGTTGCATGCTACATGCAAAATCATTTGCTGGTTGAGCAGCTAGTCGTGTTGGGCCCTGCCGTGCATGGGACATCCGCACCATCCAGAAAATGACAGAGCGGGGTTTTCTTTTAGGCGCCAGTATGAAGACAACTAATTCTACTTATCAAGGTCTCGATTGAAGACCATGACTAAAACAGAAACCTGCACCCACACTAAGAGGGTGACATTGGCTCAGGCGGTAAGAGCAGTCGTCTGGCAGTTGGAGGGTTGCCGGTTCGATCCCCCGCCTAGGCTGTGTTGAAGTGTCCCTGAGCAAGACACCTAAACCCCAAATGCTCCTTACGAGCTGGTCGGTGCCTTGCATGGCAGCCAATCGCCGTCAGTGTGCGAGTGTGTGTATGAATGGGTGAATGAGAAGCATCTATTGTACAGCACTTTGGATAAATGCGCTATATAAATGCCAACTATTTACCATTTACACTGGGCCAGATTGGGACACCCTCTGAACAACAGCTTTATCGCACTGAAGATCAATGCTTTAGAAGAACATGATACACAACAGCCATTGATTACTTAAATCAATGCAGCTGATATCAGTGAGGTGAGCTTCGCCGCAAAAAGTCTGCCTTAACTGTTTATGTTTTTTAATGAGACTTAACATCGTATTTTTGATTCTTGCAAGTAGAATGTATTAGTTTGTTTTAAGTTACTGTTTGACAAGTGACACTTGAAATGAGTCAAACTCAAAAATAAAATTAGAAGTAAAAAATTCAAATTCTAAAATTCTGAAAATGCTCCTACCTAGTTCTAAAAAGTCTCAATATAACACTAAAATAATTATTATGTTTCTTTTTTAAATTTTGTAGTGTCGATGCATGTGCACATGCTGCCTAGTTTAAACTAGAGTTGGGTTGTGAGTCAACCTTTCCAACAAAGAACTTCTCAGTGTATGATGTTCCTCACTTTACAAATGGCAAAAATAAAAAAGCCATGTTACTGAGTGCTGTTGATTGGCCGTCTGTCTTAACAAGTTTTAGTCTTTAAATGTTTTGTCTCTCAAGAAGAAAATAATAGCTTGCCTTAGGTTACTGTTTGTTGACAAGCAAAATGACTAAACCTGTCTCACGTCACATGTTTTTTGTCTTATTCAAGGAAGAAATAGAAATATAGGTTTTTAGTCTAAATATAAAACTAAAATACCTTATGCGGTTATTATTTTCATCGCCGTGTCAGGCGGAACGTTTTGTGTTAAAGGTTGTCGTGTTTTACGCGGCTTCATCATTGCCTGTCATTGCATCAGAAATGGTATTTCATCATTTCTTCTTCTCTTCCTCTCAACGCATGAATGCCGTACCCCCCCCCCCATCGCCCAGGGGGGCTGGCTGCTTTCATATGATGTCACACTCTCCTCTCTAACCACAGGACGAACGTTACTTGAGCCGCGAGCCCCTTTCAGGCCTCCTCGCAGCACGACAGTTGGTAACGTGGCACCACTGCGGCTGCTTTTAGTTGAATGAGTCAAATCAGCGCTACTAATTACAAATGAAGACGTTTAATCTGTTGATCATAATCTTTGGCGTGGCAGACTGCTTTGGTGGTGTATTCTGCCACTGACATACGTAGTACATACATTATATTGTCGATTCTACATTCAAGTCTTTGAATGCATTATGTTTACATCTCAGGCAGCGATGACAGCAGTAGCATGTCCGTGACGATGTAGTGTGTGTGTGTGTGTGTGTGTGTGTGTGTGTGTGAGTGTGTGTGTGTATGTGTGTGTGTGTGTGTGAGTGTGTGTGTGTGTGTGTGTGTATGTGTGTGTGTGTGTGTGTGTGTGTGTGTGTGTGTGTGTGTGAGTGTGTGTGTGTGTGTGTGTGTATGTGTGTGTGTGTGTGTGTGTGTATGTGTGTGTGTGTGTGTGTGTGTGTGTGTGTGTGTGTGTGTGTGTATGTGTGTGTGTGTGTGTGTGTGTGTGTGTGTGTGTGTGTGTGTGTATGTGTGTGTGTGTGTGTGTGTGCGTGTGCAAGAGTTCTACTGCTTTTGAGGTAGCTCTCCTGTTAGTGTAATAAAAAGTTGTTTATATTGTTTAACATACATTTGCAGAAAGAGATAATGCATGCACAACAAAATCTTTGTTGAATTTTTTTGGATTTATTTGTTGTTATTTACAAGTATAAAAAACAGACAAGACAGTATAAAACAGAAATGTGTCCTGAGAAAAGCAGCATTTTACAGTACAAATCGAACAGCACATTCAAAAGCAAAAAGCTTTTTAAATAAGTACACAAACATCTCATCTGGAAGACAGCTACTCTAACAGCACAGTGTCCCCATCACTGCCCTGGGGTGTTGGAGATATTTTGACCAGATATTTTGACCAGTGTCTAGAGAGAAGAATAGCTTAAAAACATTTTCTTTTGACATTCAGGAAAGTCAAAAGAACGGAAAGAACGGTGTGGTTTTCAAGGTAGGGCAAGTGCTGCCAGAAACAAAATGAAAAGTAAAAGATGCGATGTGGTAATTTTAGAGAGATATTTTAGGGGAATTCCTTGTAGCTTTCCAGTCCCCACACTCAGACCTCATCCAGTGAGGCCTGCAATAGAGCAAACAACCATATTATGAAAGAGTTCCACCATTTTCTTTCTAAGAGGCCAAGTCCATTGTCCCTGATGAAGAAACTATCTGCCTCTTATATTCATACTTTCCGCATATCAGTCTTTTCGAGCTTTCCCAGTAGAAAGGGCTTGTCACATCCTTACATTTTTCCCTGAACTGACCCATTACAGTCCCCCAAAAAAACTCAGCACTAGGACAGTATTGCTGAGGAACCGATTTCAGGCCAGTTCTGGCTCATCATGCTGACGTAGTCCTGTAGGCCAAAACCTGCCCGCGTGACTAAAAGTGGATACAGAGCATCTCTCGGGGCTACAATGACAGAGCCCGGGTGGTTTCGGTGTCTGACATCACAGAAGACCTCTTGGGGCCTCCTGACGCTTTGCTGAACTTGACTTGTCTGCACGTACATGCCTGAAACACCTTGACCAGGTCCTTGCGGAAGCGTACCCCGATGAAGGCGTAGAGGAAGGGGTTGATGCAGCTGTGGGTGTAGGCCAGGCTGGTCAACACCTGGCTGGCGATGTCGAAGCGCTGGGCTTCCTGGCAGTCCGTCATGGTGGTGTTGGCCGCCTGCACGGCCTCCACCACCAGCACGCTGTTGTACGGCAGCTGCGAGAGGACAAACACAGCCACCACGGCCAGGATCACCCGCAGAGCCTTGTGCTTCTCGAAGTTCCTGGCCTGCAACAGGGTGCGGATGATGATGAAGTAGCAGAAGAACATGACCAGGAAGGGCAGGCAGAAGCCCATGCAGATCTGCAGGGAGAGGACCAGGATCTTGGTGCGGTTGTTCTGGTTGTTCAAGTAGACCATGGTGCAGAAGGAGTTATTCTCGTAGTCCTCCTTGACGGTGGCGAAAAGGAACTCTGGCATGGCCAGCAGAATGGCCAGCACCCACACGCACAGACACACCACCTTGCTGTAGAAGAGCCTCTTCCTCTTGGAGTTCTGGGCCTTGGTGGCCTGAACGATGGCGATGTAGCGGTCCACGCTGATGCAGGTAAGCAGGAGCATGCTGCTGAAGAAGTTGATCTTGTAGACGGCCGACACCATCTTGCACATCCCGGAGCCGAAGGTCCACCCCTGGACGGCGTCCGACGCCCAGAAGGGTAGGGTCCCAAGGAACAGCAGGTCAGCCACGGCCAGGTTGAGCAGGTACACGTCGGTCATGGTCTTCAGCCGGTTGCGGAAGTGCAGGTAGATCCACACCACCAGAATGTTGCCAATGCCGCCGAGGACCACGATCGTCCAGTAGAGGGGGGGCTCGTAGTAACCCCGAAATGAGCGCACGATGCCCTTGTCACACGGAGACTCCAGATCCTCAGTGGTCAGGCTGGTGCTGCCATCGTAGTCTTCCTACAGGACACAATACAGCGGCCATTGTCAGAAAAGGTTGTCTTGAAAGGACAGACGCCCGGACATTATTTTCATATCTGTTTTTAGAAAACCCATTTGTACCCTGCAGCAACCAAAAACAAGCCGATCTTTAAAATTACTTTAATCTGAAATTGCTTTTTTGATAAATAAGACAAAATAATTTTCAATGAAGTAAGGCAGTTTTATTCATTTCAAGATTTGGCAATGTGGCAAGGCAATTTCACATTTCCAGCGAAAAGTTTGTTAAAACAAACTAATATTTTCTACTTGCGAAAATAAAAATAAGATCTCAAGTGTCACAAAAACACTTACGCCAGATGTTTTTGCATTGTAATCACACCACCTAGATGCATGATATTTGTTGAGCCTTCAAGAGCTTGCAAAAGGCTAAACATTACTTAGTTTTTAAATTCACTGAAGCACTGTCTACACTGTCTCATGTTCAGGAATGCCTGTTATGGCATGTGCCTGTACACAAACACTAAAGTGCATGCATACACAACTACTTCCATGGATAGGACATCAATGTTCCAGTCTGCATGCTGCACTTCATACAGACAAACTACGATACAAGACACAAAAAACTACATACGTAGTCTGGTGTTACGCCCATGTTGATAGACATCTTGACAGATCTGCAAACAAAAACATGTCACAATTAAACACATACGCTACCCAGATAACACAGAATGTTACAATGCAGGAAAATGTTTTCTGGTACACGGAGGATTGTGAGACAAATGTTTTTAAACTGAAGGGTTTTGAGATCAGTTATACTTACAGTATTCCTAGGCTGGGAGATTGAATTGGAAGGATCCTTTGATGGGCGACGTATCAGGTAGACTTAGCCGGTTCTGTGTCTGTGACACCTTGCTGTCTGGGTGTAATCTGGCAGCTGCCCACGTTGCAGCTGCTTATAAAGTTTCAGTTAACCGCAGTGACGTGCGTGAAACAACGTTTCTCATTATTCGTCACTGTTCTTCTTCTTTTTTTTTTTTTCAGTGCGCTACTGTTTTTCCTCTGTTGATTTTTAAAACGGACTCAGAATACGCGCTCGGACCACGCGCACCATGTGCGCCGTGTGATTTCGCAGTTTGCATAATTTCCGATACAATTCAATAAAGTGTTCGTTTTGTTCCGATACAATTCAATAAAACGTTCGTTTTGTCAAAGTGTTTGCAATTTTGCGTTAGTTTTGAAACATTAAAGCAGCTTGTTATGTTTGCAATTCGGCATGACAATGCCAATGTTTGGCTCCAAACAAATAAAAAGGCGGGAGATAACAGTCTGATCGTATCGCTGTGGTACCTCTTTGCCTACAGTGTCATTTTTTTTCTCTGGGGTATGGAAAGCTATTTTTGGTATGTTATTTTTGGGGCCACTTCTACCATATAGCAGGCAGGTTATATAGTTATATAGGTTATATGCTAGAGCATTTTCTTCATGAGGTGGCCAGGGGGCGGCCACACTATTACAAAAAGTTCTATCAGCCAATCATAATGCACTATAGGTGGGGAAAAAATAGGACTGGTGCGTTGTACGTCCAATCAAATTGCAGAAGTGGTCAGTGCCACCGCAGCCACGCTGTTGGACACGTGCCTGCATATAGTAGTCCTGCGGCCAGCTATGTTAGGGCAAGCTGGTTATACTCCATTTCTAGTATTTTATATGACAGCTTTGGCCTTTTGCGTTACAAATAACCTATTGCATCGTGAGATATGTCCAGCTTGTACAAGGTTGTATCTACTTTCATACATTTATTAATTTATTTTTATTTCTTTCTTTTCCGGGGACAGCGCACATTAAACAACGTTTTCAGTTTCCACAATAAATGTAAATGTGCCAGAGTTAGCTAATGAGCTCATTTTCATCTGTAGTCCCTTACCTGCGTGTCTTTGGACTGTTATGATGTGAATGTTTTGGGGCAGCCTCTTCAACCTTCTCTTCAATAACACTATCTTTCTTGTCGTGGATTATCTCAAACGCGATATGGAAATGTAGCCTGCTTATACGTGGAATGAGCCAAACCTGTGGCGCTTCTGGCTCACATTTCAACCGTATTAAAACTATGTTTAAGCATTCAAATGTATATGGAAAATGAAAGTCTTTATTTGGGGAATGACTGGAAGACAGAGGCCTGTGTAAACTTCAATAGCGCAGTCTTTGGGTTGAGGTTGCCCCACAGAGCTATTACAAGCAGCCGGGGAAGGGTCCCAACATGCCCTGCTTCTCAAATCTCTGCCGTACACAGGTGCTATATATGCCGTCTGTCTGTAGATGTCAAGAAATTACTGGGAGAGGTATGAATTATATATGTAAGGAATAGTTGAAACCAAATCATTTTGAAAAACAATACAAGAAAAGATGAAGAAGGAAAAAAAAAACATGTGCTGACATTACTCGCATTAAAGCAGGTTTATGAGAGAGGAATTATTTAACACTGAACACAAAGCCAGCCGTTGTACTGTAATGGTTGTGAAATTGCTTTCATTATACACATTTAATTTGCTACGTTATTCAAGCAATTAGGACGGGTTACTGTGGGCTCAGTACTATAGCTGTGTGAGTATTTTGGTGTGGGGGTGTTGGGGGGGCATGTTTATAGTTGTAGACCTACAGTACTTGCCAATTCTGCAGTCACCTGTGTTGTTTCACTCTACAGTAAGTCACTACCCTCCAATCCGTTGAGTTAGCTAGTTTAAACATTAAAGCAGCTTGTCATTTTTTTGCAATTCAGCATGACTGTTGTAAAAAGGATGCAAATGTTTGGCTCCAAACAAAAAAAAGGCAGGAGATCACAGTCTGATGTGTGAAAAGTATTTGGCATTTCTTAACGCTGTGGTAATTTTTTGCTTACAGAGTTGAGTTAGCTAGTTTACCCAGCTTGATTTACTCCACAGTATGTGACTACCCTCCAATCCGTTGAGTTAGCTAGTTCACCCAGCCTGCCTTTGGCATGATGTAAATACTCACATACACTCAGAAATAAAGTGACAGTGGAGGTACATTTTTGTTCCTCAAGGATCAAATTTCCCAAATATACCCTGAAAGTACAGTAATGTTCTATTTGGGTACAAATGAGTACTTTTTTAATGAGTACTAAATTAATTATTGCTGAAGTATTGCTGGCTAGGGGTACAATGTTATGCCCCTATAGGGTATTTGTACCTTTTCGGTCACTTTTTGTACCCTCATATCTCTGAGAGTGTATGAGCAGTGTTCCACTGCATCAGCAGGCTAAGTCTAAAACCCCTGATTGGTTGTTGGTCATGTGATATCAGGGATTTGAGCCCGTGAGTGTCGCTCAGCATTGTAACCTCCTGATGTCTCACAATGCACCACTGCCCCCCTTGTTTTGCTATTCAATTACAGACGAGGTAGCACTCTTCCCATAAATACTTTCCTTTTAGCCTGTGATGTCTTGCTGGCTCAAGCGGTGTGATAGATATGGCCTCCACAATTGCTGCCAGGTCTCTGCAATGTGACCTTCTCAGCGGGTTATAGCAAAGCTCCAGGATCTCGGTTTGGTTTTTGTAAAGTTGTCCTTTTGTAAAGTTTTCCTCAACCACATAAGCAGTCTGTGACGTCTTGAGGTCTGCTGGCCCGGAGCTGAGTCATGTTACTGTTGCCTGAGGTGACTGCCCTGGTGTGCACTTGTCACCTCCTTCAACGGTTCCATTTACGGTCAGGAAACAGAGAGATTGAGATTGACTGTGTGAGGAAGGGACGGCAAATCGTTTCTGATTTTGACGTTTCTCTAACGGAGTAAAAAGTCCAGTGTCCAATGTTCTCTTTGTTTACAAATGACTCAAAGGCACAAATTAATAATATGTTGCTGCGGGCGCTACGATTTTATCCACCTACAGTATAGGGTACCACCCCAGTGGCAAGCCATTGTACCATTTTAGGCGCCTTTTGTCCCTTTATGTTTCCACTCTCACCTTTATTTGCCAATTACCGCAGCAGTTCAACGAGATCTCGAGTTGCGGACAGGGCTGGAATGAAAACCTACAGCACAGTAGATTTCCATTAACGGGGTGGGACAGCCCTGACCTACTGCACACAGCGTTAAATCCCCGTGACGCCCGTGTCACAAGGCAGCTGCGAATGTGCGCAAACTTGAATCCCCAAACTGAAGTTTGAGGGGAATTCCGTGAAAAGGGTGAACTTCTCAATGACATTAATGTACCGTCGATGTGCGCTAGGGACTGCGTCGTACTCAAGTGAGCGCTGCGCTAGCAGGCAGTCAGACAGGACGGAGTATCTCCACCAGCCAAAACAGACACGGAGCGTCCTCTTGATCAGAGTATCTGACTTTGACAGGAATTGCGGGTAAACAGAGACACCGCATCCAGGAATACGGCCAAGCCTTTATCTCTGTACCAGCGCCAGTGTACGGTTTCTCTGTCTGAAAAACCTGAGAATACAGCACCTCCATCTTGGGCACCTCAGGACACATTTTTAATCCTTAATTAGTGTATCGCCCCTTGAGTGCTGTCAGATATCGCAGCCAAATGGCTCTGAGGGTCCGTCCCTTTCTGCAGATCTCATTTAATTGTCAGTGAAACAGTCTGTCTTACACACTGCAAACATGCACATAGACACACACACACACGCACACGGGTATGCACACGTTCACACACACACACACACACACACACACATACACACACTTCTCACTATCAATAAGATACAACATGATGTAAATGATCCTTTGTCGTATAACTGTGCGTGTGCGTTTGTGTGTACATGTCTACTCCGTGAGCACTTTATTCGATATTTATTAGACTTATTTTTTTTTACTGATTTTTTTACTTCTGCTGCTGTAGCCTAACCACTGACAGGTTTGATGCGTTGTGTGTTCAGAGATGCTCTTCTGCACACCACTGTTGTAATGTGTGGTTATTTGCGTTACTGTCACCTTCCTGTCCGCTTTGAGTTGACCCTTCTCAGACCTGGCCATGCTCCTCCGACCTCTCTCATTAATAAGGTGTTTTCACCTACAGAGCTGCTGCTCACTGGATGTTTTTTGTTTTCCTCATTCTGACATTTGGTCTGAAAAACAGCTGAACCTCTTGACCACATCTGCAGGCTTTTATTCATTCAGTTGCTGCGACATGATTGGCTGATTCTATATTTGCATTAACAAGCTGGAGTACAGGTCTACCTAATAAAGTACTCTTGTAATCTCATGACATCTAAAAGGTTGGCCTGTAGCGTAGTGGTTAAGGCACATGACTGGTCAGGGGTTTGATCCCCGGTGTAGCCACAATAAGATGAGCAAGACTTGAGCAAGGCCCTTAACCCTGCATTGCTCCAGGAGAGGATTGTCTCCTGCTTAGTCTAATCAACTGTACATCGCTATGGATAAGAGCGTCTGCCAAATGCCATTAATGTAATTAATGTAATGTAAAAAGACAGAGTGATGATGAGGTATATATGAAATTATCAACTGGGAAGGTGAACCTTCCCTGGATATTTGAGCCTGCCTTGTATTTTATAGACTTCATAACTAAAGTTAAACAGACAGAATACTGTAAATCTGCAGGTCCATGGCAGAATAACTGAGTGTTTTGTTTTTTCTTGGGGAAAGACATCTCAAATAGATGACAAAAAGCAGCATTCTGGGCTGCTTTCTTGCATGGAAAGTGCTTTATAAAGAAAGTTTATCATTATTATTATTATTATTATTATTATTATTATATATTGGAATATAACCTTGGAAAGACTCATTGAGAATGACCATTAATAAGAAAATAAATGACAAGACATCACTTTGGACCATATTCAAGCGTGACAATGATTGAATATGCACAATCAGTCGTCATAAATGGTAAATGGCAGGCATTTATATAGCGCCTTTATCCAAAGCGCTGTACAATTGATGCTTCTCCATTCACCCGTTCATACACACACTCACACACCAACGGCGATTGGCTGCCATACAAGCATTTTGGGGGTTATGTGTCTTGCTCAGGGACACTACGACACAGCCCGGGCGGGGGATCGAACCGGCAACCCTCCGACTGCCAGACGACAGCTCTTACTCTTACTCCCTGAGCCATGTCGCCCCTGGTCATAACTGGTGATCATGGACTGATGACGCAGCGACACAGATGCAGTCTCTGTACCCCTGAGCGTGAAACGCTTCGTTGCACATAGGAGGCGTACTTTCTTCTGCTGTCGTCATGGCTCTCCACGGGTAACCTTTGACCTGGTATTTTGCAAAAAAAAAGGAAGCAAGACAACAGAAAAACAAATATTTTTTGTCACGCCAGCTCCTTCCCCTTTTTCGTGCTTTGCTTGCCCGTGTGTCTGGTCTCGTAATGCAGGGCTGTTGTTTTGCGTGCGGTCGAGATCACATGGACGGAGTGAAAGACGGGGCACCTCTCTCTGCGTGACCAGGAGGGCGGAACAATAGCAGTTTCTGTCTACAGCAGAGCGTTTTGACCTTTGAACTGCTTCCCACCTGTTTTTGTGGTCGTCAGTCTTCAGCTGACGTGGATACAAAGGACATAGAAAAGATCACGAGCATGTCACATTCCTGGTACACTGCAAAAAAGCAACAAAATTGGTTTATTTTAGTCTTATATTTGGACTATCTATTATTTTTTTGCAAAAAAATATTGCCAATGAGGTCAGACAGTTTCGCAGTTGTAGGGAAGAATACATTTCCTGCTTCATTGTTCTTGGATGGTCACCTAACACCTCAATCGTACTAAATGATCAAGGGGGTTAGGATGCCCATACTGAATGATCAAGGGGGTTCTCTGTCTGCTTTGCTGACAATGACCATTTGGTTTCCTTGGTCACATCATATGCATACAAAATAATGTGTATTCGTCTGCCTGTCACCCAATCAGGCACAAGTCCCTGCATTTTACTTCAGGAGGTTTGGGGCATAAAAGCTCATTTGTTTCTAACATGATTTTGTAATTGAACTGCCTTGCTTTTACCCGGTATGCTTCATACTGTAATTAAGGACTATTTTTGCTATTTTAATAAATAGTTGAATATCGGACAACAAGTTTTACTTCACGAAGGACCAAATTCCTACACAGTACTAATTTCAAGATTTAACACTGGGTTCAGAAAATGTGACATCAAGTGAGCAGTAACTTAAGCGACTTTAAGTCTCATTACAAGACTAAACTTGTTCAGTCTTTTTTTGGTAACACATTATTTGAAGGCTCCTACATACAACCTACGTATATACGTAACTCCTTCGTAAGCACAACATACACATTTATAAGCATGTATGCCAGTAACAGAAATAGGCATATGGTGTGTTATGTAAACATTGATGCAGTCACATTACCTTAACATACAAAGTGACCTGACACAAGATCCTTACTGTATTGACATAAGCACTTATGAATGCTTCTGTAGTGCACCAGATGGCCAACAACACCATAATGCTGTTCCTTAGGAGCTGCTGAGTGCAGCAGTGGATCTAAAAATATAACATTTATGTTCATCAACAATTGAACGTGCAGATGCCCAATGCCAGTTTCAGTCTTTCACTGTACTATTCAGAACCAAGAGCCAGCAGCTTCTCTGATTTCTCATGAATACCATAGAAGAAGAATGTGGGAGGGGCCTACGATTGACAGGGGAGTGGCCTGTGAGAGACAGGAGAGGGGCCAATGAGGAGCATGGAAGTTCATCCATGACTTCCTAAAGAAAATTGGAAGGATAATTGTGTCACACTAATCATGTTCTAAATGTGCAAAAACTACTAAGAGGTAGGGGGGCCATCCACTCCAACACCATACTAGCTTTCTATGGCTTATGTAAGGCAACATGGCTTATTTAGACAGGACAACTTCAGTGTCAGCTTCAAGTTTAATTTTTTCTAATTTCAATAATATGCAGGAACAATTAAAGTAATAATGCCGTAATGTGGTTATTGCGAGTGAACAGCAGCCCATCCTGTGCTAGGAATGACCTGCCAGTATTGTCTGTTTTCCATGTCCATCCCCTGTCAAGTAGATATTAATCTCTAAACAGAAGTAAATTATGGGTTACATCAACTCTATGGCAGAGAGTAGACTCTTGACGCCTTTCATGACTGAACCGTTTTTGAAAACGTCTTCCCTGTGCCCCTCATGCGCAGGCTGGTACGCACGTGTGGTGCCACACCACAACGAAAGCCCACTGGAGAGGACAGAGACCAATGAGACTCGCAGAAAATGACTGGGGACAAAACAGCATGCAGAGAAACGTGATCTCGCCAACGCAGCCCACTCCTTGAAAGGTGGCAAACCACATCCTCTCGTTTAAGGTAGCAAAACCTTGTTACTGGTGGGGGCTCTCTCTTTTAAGGTGGCCAAGCCTTGTAACTAATGTGGGCTCTGTTTATTACATTACATTACAGGCATTTGGCAGACGCTCTTATCCAGAGTGACGTACAGTTGATTAGACTAAGCAGGAGACAATCCTCCCCTGGAGCAATGCGGGGTTAAGGGCCTTGCTCAAGGGCCCAACGGCTGTGCAGATCTTATTGTGGCTACACCGGGATTAGAACCACCGACCTTGCATGTCTCAGTCATGTACCTTAACCAGGGGGCGGCCTGTAGCGTATTAAGGTGGCACCTCTGCTTTTTAAGGAACATCAACTTTGTGCCGTATTTGGACTGTAAACGCTAAGCGCATGTGCTGGGATTTTCTGTTCATATAATTTACATACAGATACACATCGAAGGCTTTGAGGAGAAGGAGGTGAGTCACAACCTGCATGCTACCACCCAGGCAGTATAAACTGCCTCTTTCAGAGAATGGTCCTTGCTTAACTCTGCTGAAAAAAACATCTGGTAGCTGGTTGACCACTCAGACCAGCTCTATACTCAACATGGTTTGACCAGCTCAAGCTATGTTTTGAAGTAGCTGGTAGCTGCAGCTGGTCATAGCCAGATTATACACCAGGGTAACACAATGGGAGGGCAATGGAAATCATTGCCAACCGTGCCATACAATTAGCAATCATTATCATTCGCCTTATTTAAGTAAGGCAAATAAGCCATTATCTGAAAGCCACGCTGAATGCAACCTTTGTCAACCCTGCCACTGTCTTATGTGGGTGAGCGTGAAGCAACCCCCTCTCTCTCTCTCTCTCAGTCCGTGTTTACAGACTTCTGCCTTGTGGTGTACTCTCACTAGAGTTTGCACGACAAGCTCGACCGCAAAAGTGGCGCTTGGCAACTGGCAGAGACGCAGTGAGAAAACAGACACAAACACAGGCGCACACACTCACCTCCTTTCGCACTTTGACTCACAGATTCGCATTCTCAGAAGCGCGAGTACGCTCGCACACACACACTGATTTCACACGCACCTGGGGACCTCGAGTGCCGCGGCGTTTCCATTCGATCGGCCCTACCCCCGTTATGTCGTATCCCGTTACGGTTTGTGTTGTCGCCTAACTCGCTGTCGGTGAAACTCGAAACTCAAGTCAGTCCAGTGCGATTGTACGAAATAGCTTTCTGCCTCTTCAGTCTCCGAGGGAAACTGTCACCTAAATAAAATAATGAAATGATAATCCATTATCTGAACCCCGCTTATCCTGAACAGGGTCGCAGGGGGGCTGGAGCCTATCCCAGCATACATTGGGCGAAAGGCAGGAATACACCCTGGACAGGTCGCCAGTCCATCGCAGGGCACACACACCATTCACTCACACACTCATACCCACGGGCAATTTAGACTCTCCAATCAGACTAACCTGCATGTCTTTGGACTGTGGGAGGAAACCGGAGTACCCGGAGGAAACCCACGCAGACACGGGGAGAACATGCAAACTCCGCACAGAGAGGCCCCGGCCGACAGGGATTCGAACCCAGGACGACCTAGCTGTGAGGCGGCAGTGCTACCCACTGCACCAGCTGCATATCATAACAAATTCTAATTAATATTCATGTGCTAGATGCTTATAGACATATCGATATATAGTCCATACAGTCATATTTACAGTCCCAAGGGCCAACATCTACTTGTGACAGTTCAGGATGTAAATGTGTTTCGAAAGCTGCAATGAACACGGTTTTCATTGCAAATCCTTAGGGAACCTTATAGGTACACTGTAAAAAAACAAACATTGTCCTATTAAGTGTTCTAGTCTTACATATCACAAAAATACAGGTTGATTTATTTTTAATTTTTTGGCGGCATTTGAAGCCCACGTTGAGCAATATTTTCAACTCCTCCCCACTCTGCCACAAACCAGACCCCAAAAGAACATGGACGGTCACGTGATTGCTGTGGGTTTAATTGAGCTACATTTTTGCTGCACTGTTTTTCTAGCTATAGGAAAAGGCTGAAGAGTGTAGAGTTCCCCATTAGATTTGTGATTATTCAGTCCTTTTCACTACAAAGTGGGGAATTGTGGGTAATGGTTGTCCCGGGTGATAAACTGGCTTTGGTTGCTCATGGTACCTGATGATACTGTATGTTGTAGGGGGCAGGTAATGATCAGTTTGCTGTGATAGATGCCTTATGTTGTAGTTGTAGTTGTAGGGGGTGACATGGCTCAGGCAGTAAGAGCAGTCGTCTGGCAGTCGGGGGGTTGGCGGTTTGATCCCCAGCCCGGGCTGTGTCGAAGTGTCCCTGAGCAAGACACCTAACCCCTAAATGCTCCTGACGAGCTGGTCGGCGCCTTGCATGGCAGCCAATCGCCGTCGGTGTGTGAGTGTGTGTATGAACGGGTGAACGAGAAGCATCAATGGTACAGCGCTTTGGATAAAGGCGCTATATAAATGCCTGCCATTTACCTTATTAGATTCATGTCTCCTTCCATTCTCCCTCTGTTTTTCACTGGGCCAGCCAGCGGAGGATGGGCTCCCCCTCTGTAGCCGGTCTTCTCTCGAGATATCTTCCTATCGGGGAGTTTTGGGAATATTGGGATTTTTTTTTCTTGCCACTGCTTGAGTGTTTTTGCTCCCCACTGGACAGTTTTTTTTAACCTTGCTTTTCGGACTCTGTTGGATTTTGCCCGGTTTTCCTTCCGTTTCAATTTGATTTCATCTCACTTTGAGTCAGATAGGGACGCTGTGACGCACACGTTCCGCACTCTGCACAAGTGCGTGAGTGTAGCTGTGACACCTGCTCCGCACACTGAAACACGCTTGTTTACAACACTGTGTAACAGAGAAAGCAGAACTGAAATGTCCCTCCAGTCTATTTTAAAAACCCCTCTCGAGGCGGAACTGTTGCGCGTCCGTCTGTCTGTCTAGCGGTCCGTCCGTCCGTCCGTCGGATCAGATCACTACATTTAGGTCGTGCGACTCCCCGCACGCAGCATGACGTGAAGGAGAAATGCGCAGAAACGCGAGGTTCATCAGCGCGAACACGAGAACGAGATCGTTTCCTCAGGCCTGTTGTTATTTCACACCTCCTCTTCTGCGTTGGGTACGTTTGCCCAGGCTGTACCTGAGGCTGCTTCACGTTCACATTTTTCACTGCCACTAACTCCACCAGGGCATTTCAGCTCAGGTCCTTTAATTATTATTTTAATTTGCCTTCAGTTGGTCAGACTGCAGACCGTACCACTTTTCACAAGTGAAGGTAGGAACTGATTTAGACCCACCTTCTAATTTTCTGTTTTGAGTTATTAATCTGACCCCCCCCTAATTGAGAACCCCACTCAAGGAAGTAAAAAGGTTCAGGGGCATTCCACATGATTCTAAACCATACAAATACAAACATTTAATTTACGATTATTATTATTATTATTATTATTATTATTATTATTAATACTACAATTTTAACCAACCTGACAGCAGGCCTTACCATTTTGTCACTCATTATATTTATGGAAAGGCAAGGATTGCTGGGCTGAATGGCCCATTCTCACCATTACTTTATTCAATTCAATTCAATTCAATTTTATTTGTATAGCGCTTTTTACAAAGGGCCTTTGTCGCAAAGCGGCTTTACAGAATTAGAAACCGGGCCCCAAGAGTACGCCTAGGGCAACAGTGGCGAGGAAAAACTCCCTGGAAACAGGAAGAAACCTTGAGCAGAACCTGACTCAGGAGGGGCTGCCGCTGGTTGACACCGGTTTGTAGAAATGGTTTTAAACAGAAAACCAGATTAAATAAAAGTACATAAATGTCCAATGACCTGAAGCACGGATGAGGTAGAGGGATGGCAGGAACACCAATGGGTGGCACTGTCAGGCAAGGGGACAGCCTTGGTGCTCTTTATGTTATGTTATGTTATGTTATATTTGCTTATTAATTGATGAGAGAATGTACAACAGGGGGACCCCCAGTTAATGATCACGCAGCAGATCCCCAAAATCAAGAGTGTAATTTGAACCCTATTAATGCCTCTTACTCTTCATGCTGTATATTTGTGTAGGATCATTAACGGTCCGGGACGGATTAGCAGTTTAACATCTCACTGGAAAGATAGCACAGCATTCGATACAGTGACGTCAGCAGTGCACCGGTGTGTTGGTGTCAGTAGCAGACCGTGGGGTCAGAGACAGGGCCTTCAACAACATCCAAAAAACCGTCGCCACCAACCCACCCACGCACATAACGCAAGCAAGCCGAGCCGTTATTTACTGCTGCATTCACGCACACGGATGGTGCACAATGACTATGGGTCAGGGTGGATGTCAATAAAACAAGGCTTATTCTTATTACAGGCCAAAGCATTACAGTGGTTATGCTCTCCCATGGAAGGCCGTGTCTGACATTTTTGGACAAGAGAGCAACAGCTAAATCAGCTGTTAAAGTAGATAAATTCTAAGTACATCCTGGGTTAATAGTGCGAATAGTGTGATATGCAGGTATGAAATGGTGTGAAGATAAGAAGTGTGACGACCAAAACAGGAAGTACATGCAAATTCCATCACAGCATCTTTAAAAAAAAAAATTAAAAAAATTAAAAAATCTTGAATCTTTTCCTACGGGTGGAAATAGGGGCAAGAAAGGAAGAAAAGAAAAGGATAAAGAGGAGAAAAATAAGGGAATGGAATGAGCCCCAGGTTTCCCCACCCTGTCTGCCTCTCTCTTCCCGTCAATGTTTTTGGTTGTGTTACGTAACAAGACAGCACGCTTCAGGAAGTGAAACCCTTGACCTGGCCCTGGCCCCCTCTGTTTCACAATTAACTTCGGAGAAGCACAGGAAAAGTCATTTTTCACACTTTTACATTTGTATGTACACTCTTGGTGGGCAGAAAATGGGTTGGGGCGCAAAACATTCCTTTAAAAGGTCTTGAACAATCTCAAAGTGCAGTTTTTGCTATTGCTGTTTATGTTGAAAGCTCACAGTTTCTGACAGTTAACAGAATGGTGTCTCTTTTTTCTTTAATCGTACATACTCTAGTGATTAAAACTGATTTTTGAATTTATCATCTGCCACTGAGGCTGCTACACATTTATTTTTAATAATTCCAAAAAGATCCTCAGTGTAAATGTCAGCGTTATCCCAATTGTGCTATTGAGTTTTTCAGAAATTATGCTCTCAGAAAAATCTGTATACGCGCATATGTTTGTTTCCCTATTTTCAACCTTGACTAAGAAATATGGGAAAAAAAAGTTGTAGAGTATGCGCCTATATTGCATTATCGTAAATGTAGTCATATCGTATGTGGTCGCGATTGCAATACGGCTACATTTCTATATTAATAGCAAAGAGGTATTAATATAAGTGAATAGGAAAGAGTGGGACTCACTGGAAACCTGTTACCCTACAGTCATTTAGCGGACGCTCTTATCCAGAGCGACGTACAACGACGTGCAAATCGAACACAGGGACAGGCGCGATGAGGACCCTGGAGGAAAGCTCGGTTGCCGAGTCCTAGCGTGACCACACCGATACAATTTGAACCCTTGAAGAACATATCAGCTGTTGGAATTTGAACTGTACTTGCTCAAATGTGAAAAACGTACCACGTGAAAACTGCAGCCGACGTAATGCCGTAGTTCTACGGTCGCGGGTATGCTCTGCGTGAAGCAGCGGCATGAAAACTAGCGGCTCGGACGTGCGGTAAAGAAGCAGAAGGCACGCGGTCCGGTTCAGGCTGGAGGATTTATTAAGCAGTGGGGTAAAGACTGAGGGACCCATGCGTGGCAGGGGTGAAGGTCTTTGTTGGAGGAGCCTCTCCCGCGGAGGGTAGGGGCGCGGCGGCTCGCTGTCTCCCGTGGCCCACGCGGAGGGCAGGTCAGGTGGACTCGGACCCCTCTGAGACAGCAGACGTCTCTGTGAGCACTGGGGAAGAGCAGGGTTTACAGTCAGGGCTCCGCAAGGCTAAAAAAAAAAAAACGTCTGATCCTTTCATTACATTTCATTTCATTAATGGCATTTGGCAGACGCTCTTATCCAGAGCGACGTACAGTCGATTAGACTAAGCAGGAGGCAATCCCCCCCTGGAGCAATGCAGGGTTAAGGGCCTTGCTCAAGGGCCCCAACGGCTGTGCGGATCTTATAGTGGCTATAGCGGGGATCGAATCACTGACCTTGCGGATCCCAGTCGTGTACCTTATCCACTACACTACAGACCACCTTTCAGGCTTTGTAAATTGGAAGGTGGTATCCGAATGTCAGTGGCCTCAATTTAACACCACCTTCTCAGTCTTACTCTCAATGGGAGCCCCCATCAAATAGCGAAAGAATATGTAATGTTTGCAATAATGTTGGTCAATATTCAAATATACTCTTTTAATAACATATACAACGAAATGACGTGAAATCATTGTTGTTGCTGTTGTTGTTGTCATTTAAGCAGTAGTAACTGAGTTGATACGCATATGGCTTTTTATTCAAAGATCGTATGGTATTACCTGTGATGGTTTCTGTCCGGGTTAGGTCACTTCCGCTGAGGCCACCGCCACCTCCACCTCCGCCTGCAATTAGGGCACCTCCAGACCCTCCTGAGAGAGAGATAGAGAGAGTGAGAGAGACAGAGAGAGAGACAGAGAGAGATAGAGAGAGGGAGGGAGAGGGAGGGAGAAAGAGAGAGAGAGACAGAGAGAGATAGAGGGAGATAGAGGGAGATAGAGGGAGGGAGGGAGAGAGAAAGAGAGAGAGAGACAGAGAGAGATAGAGAGAGATAGAGAGAGGGAGGGAGGGAGAGGGAAAGAGACATATAGAGGGAGGGAGGGAGAGAGAAAGAGAGAGACAGAGAGAGATAGAGAGAGGGAGGGAGAGAGAGAGAGGGAAAGAGAGAGAGAGAGAGGGTTGGGTTAGGTTAGGTTAGATTAGATCAGAACAGGCAGAGATCTTCAGGATGTGGACAGAACCTTTCCGTTCAGAATTCGGCAGCGTTAGCTGTCGTTCTACAGAGACGCTCAGGTGCAGAGAGCAGTTGAGACCACTGCCCCACACTGCGCTGCTTTGGGTTCCTGTAGCTTATACCATGGTGCTCCAGGTGCTTCAAACAGTCCAGGCCCCTAAGCATCCTCATGCCCCTGACCGTGTGGCCTGGCCCTAGGTGTGCTGTGGGGAGCCCTACGCCGTGTGCTACCTCTGAGGGTTGCCACTTGCCTGCCAGGGCGTTTCTAGTTCTGGGGGTTCTGGAGTGCTGGGGGGTGCTGAAGAGTGGGGCATCACCCCCTGCAAGAGGGGGAAAGGGCAGGTGAGTGAGGGCCCCCCCGCTCCCCTCTCCAGCACCCCCCAGAACACTCGCAACTACAGCCCGATGAGTCTGCTGACAGTCTCCCCAAAAACATAGAGATTCAGTGTTTGAATATTCAGGATTTGGGCTGTGCGCTGATCTGAGAGCAACCCTCCCTCGGACGGCAATTCGGAACCAGGCGCCGGACCGCAGACGTCTCCGTCTTACCTGTGAATGTGAAGGTTCCGCTTGAGTAGGACACGTCTGGTATCCTGAGAGACAGATCACAAAAAAAGGTTGAGTCAGCTTAACCCTAACCGTTTTCGGCGACTCCAAAATGACCTTCATTCAGGACTTTTATAGTAGACTGAGGCGGTGATGTCTCGACAAAGGTTTTGGTGAAGTTTAAGTTTCAGTATAGCCAAATTAACAGCGGAAAGGGGAAGGATTTGTAACATGGCCACTGAAGTCATTTGAATCCTTCGTCGGATGCTCAACACCCCATGACGTCAGCGTGTCCCTGAAGACCGGCGCGAGGGAAACTCACTTGAAATCATTGCCCTCCAGAAGGTTCCTGTAGGTGGCGATCTCCACGTCCAGGGCCAGTTTGACGTCCAGCAGCTCCTGGTAGGCGAGGATCTGCTTGTGCAGCTCCACTTTGGCCACCTCGATGGACGAGGACAGGCAGACCGCGCTGGCCTGCAGTTCCGACGCGCCCACCGTCGACAGCGTTTGCGCCTCCGACATACTGTGCTCCAGGGTCATGTTCTGGAGGACGAAGAGAGCGAGGGAAGAAGGGAGGAGAGAAAGAGAGAGGGCAGCATTAATGACGAAAGAAAAGAGTAGTGGATTTGATGGTTGTGGAGGTGGGCGGAGAAGAACGTCTCCGGCACTCGAGGAAGGGAAGTGTTTGTGCCATGACTAGATGAAAGCTATACCATTCCTGGTGTCTCGGACTGCATGCTCATTGCAAGCCGCGACGTTGGACATTGTCTTTCCCTCTCTCTCTCGCTCCCATTCTTCCTGTCTCTCTATACTATACTGTCCAATAAAAGCTGAAAAAGGCCTAAAAAAAAAAACCTATACCATTCCTTATATTGAAAAACGCATGTTCTGTGCAGATGCGTTACATTTTAGACAATATGTATAACAGATACTGTACAGTCACACGTGACACTATAAGGGTTGTAACATGGGTATCGCTGTAGGTGATAGGAGGTGTAATTTCCTGTTAAGTTTGTATTGTTTTGGCAAGAAAGCTGAAAAACTGCAGAATATCAAGATTTGGATAGCCCCTATCTTCTGTTAATTAGAATATTTTTGAATTGTAGAAAAATACGGGTATGTTCTGGGAAGGTTTGTACAATAACTGCTGCATATCTCTGGGGGGTTTTGACATTGCTTGAAGTGCATTCAGACAGAGTAACCACTTCCTTTGCTGTTCAAGCTCTTCTTCCTGTAAGCTGAGATTTCTCTTATAAAAATCTCTCGGCCTGGGAATTGACGGTTGCTGTTGCCGGTACTCACAGATGGTAATTTCAGTTTCCTGCTTGAATGAACACAAGCTGGGAGGTGAGAACATCAATAAGTGGCACATTACTGTAAGTCAACACGCCAGCCTGACTGTATTCGTTCTGTATTCGTGCATTCGTAAAAATCTCCGAAAATCTCCCGTGTGGCTCTTTCTATAACTCCCAGGCAAGAATGCACTGAATTTCAGCTACAGAGCATCCTGAGGCATTACTGGTGGTGCCAAATGCAGGACTGCATCAGAAATACATGCCAAAACATGCCATCGTCCCCTCCACACTTTTTGCTAAATTGTCTCCAGCTTACTGCTCGAACATCAGGCTCCGATGGCCATTTCTGTTTTGCTGTTTAGCAGTATGTGTTACTCTCCATGCTGTCTTCCTCAAGACTTTCCTCTGTTCTGCTTTTGGTCACACTGGCATATTGTTTTTATGCTTCTTTGTTTACGGGCCTTTGTCAGGATTTCTCTCGTGGTTCTGAGCGTTTTTTTTGTTGGTTTGTTTGCTCTGTGCTTGCCCAAATCCACCATGACGATGAGAACATTTCGCGAAATATCACAGCAAAATTACATGAACTGCGTGACAATGTAACGTATCGGACTGAGGGCCCAATCTGATTTTACTCTCATTCACCAGAATTGCTGGCACAGTGTCCTGTGTGGCATGCAAAGGACTTTCCAGCTTGAGACCGAAATTCCCCTTAATAGAAGAGAATTCAATGTTGATTTATAATTTTCTGACGCAACAGTGCCTTCGTCAGGCGATGCACTGTTTTCGTTTTTGATAACAGAAACGGGGGGGTTTTTAACGAGACTAATGATTCATTGTGGTTTGGTAACCAGTTGCTGCCAACTAGGGAGGGGTTCCTGTCTGCTGTCTGTTGGGCTGAACCGGGTGTTTCATACTTCATCACTCATTCATTGACCTCCCAAAATTTTCCATAAGAGGCAGGTTGTTACTACACTGTGTTTCTGGGGGCGACATGGCTCAGGCAGTAAGAGCAGTCGAAGTGTCTCTGAGCAAGACACCTAACCCCTGACGAGCTGGTCGGTGCCTTACATGGCAGCCAATTGCCGTTGGTGTGTGAGTGTGTGTATGAATGGGTGAATGAGAAGCATCAAATGTACAGCGCTTTGGATAAAGGCGCTATATAAATGCCAAACATTTAGAATTTACCATTTACATTTACACTCTCACCCCTAGCCTGCAACATATAATTCATTTGCACCTTGTTTGCTTGGAAAACATACTCATGTTCACCAAAAGAGTACATGTATGTACCTTCAGGGTACATTTGGGAAATTTTGATTGTTGAAGTACAAAAATGTGCCTCCACTTTATTTCTGAGAGTGTACAGCAAGGGACATATTCTGGTAACTTGAACCCTTCAGCATAGGGCCCAAATAACACTGTCAAAACAGCAAAAGGGATAACGGATGATGTCAGTTTGCGTGGGAAATTTCACACTCATCTAAATCTAAAACTTGTCGCTTTTATCGGTAAAGGTTATGAGAGTCAGAGCACTCGTGATACATAATTTACTGCTAAAAGTACTGTAGTTGTAGGTCATTTGACACAAGCTAACATCATGGCACGTTGTCACGGCTGCTATGGCATGTGTATCTCGCATCAAATTCAAAACATTGGCGCTAGCCTTCCAAGCAGTTAAGGGATCTTCCCCAGCTTACCTACAAAAAAATCATCAGACCCTACACCCCTGCCAGACCTCTTCGTTCAGCTTGGCACCTCCCCCCTCTCCAAACCTCCATCTCACGCTCACGACTACTGTCTGTTCTGGCTCCACGGTGGTGGAACAAACTCCCCGTTGAGGTCAGAACTGTAGAATCTCTCCCCACCTTCAAGCGCAAACTGAAGACGCACCTCTTCAAGCAGCACCTCTCCCCGTCCCTCCCTACCCCCCTGTGAACCTTAATTGTTGTCTTTGTGATTTACTTTGTGTATCGGTATTTTTAGTTGGTCACTTTTGCTTTGTTGTTTGCTTGTTTATTTGTTTGTTTAAAAAACAAAATAATAATAATAATAATAATTTCAAATAGGCCCTGGTCCTTATCGTTGTTGTATGGCAGTTGAAATTGTACTCCCTTCTAGGGTCTTTCAGCGCACTTATCCCTGGTTGTGGGTATGCACTTTGTTGTACGTCACTCTGGATAAGAGCGTCTGCCAAATGCCATTAATGTAATGTAATGTAATGTATCACAGAGTGTGGCAAGGGCGCGGTTTTCGTGGGGGAGGGAGCAGGGCAATCCAAGGACCAGGCCTACGACTAGGTGGGCACAAGCCTGGATTCATTCACAATGTAGTCCAGCTGTGTGTGTCCACTTAACCAGTAGGCGTGGTCCTCCTCGGATTGCCCTGCTTGCATCCCGCAAACCCCTTGCTACACAGTGTTGACCCTTGTGTAGTCTTAACACGCTGTATACTCCCCTTGTCCTAAAGGTCAAAAATGACCCGCCTTCACTAAACCCCTAAAATAAAGCAGCTTAATCGCCCAAATTCTATTCTGCGTGAAGAAACAACCTGTCATCCTCATCACAAACTTTGTCATGAAATTTCAAGTTGAAAAAAGATCATTTAGGGGGTTTTCTCTGCTGTTAAACTGTACCAAGCTGGGTTTAGTCAGCCGTATCTCATGGGGCTCGAGTGCGTAATGTCTGTCTGACAGGCAGCTGGCGGACGCTCACCATCGTCAGCAGAGCCTGAAGCTCCAGCCCCAGGGTCTGGAGCTCCTTCCGCGCGGCTGCGATCTCCAGCTTGGTACTGCTGATGGCTTCAGTGCTCTTGGCCGTTACTGAGTGGATCTCGTCCATCTGCAGGGTCGATAGGGAGAAGGGTTCAAAGGTCAAATACCGGTCTGGTTCTATCAGTAGCAGTAGAATTCATTCCACTGCCAGAGCCGGGTCCACACTGGCATAGTGCAGAATCGGGATATCACTGAAAGGAAGCGCACAGATCTGGCAAACTTTCTTCAGTCGACTATTTGCCCAGTCAAAAATGTCTAGCCTGTCCCACAATTCAGTTTGGAGTCATTCTGAATGAACAGTGAAACAGAGTACCTTTTTTGTCTGTAAAAATGTTGACATGAATAGCAAAGCTGTGCCTTAAGTTGCGTTTGTAAAGTTGTGCGTGTGAACAGCAAAGTGGTGACCGTAGTTTGCACTGGGAATGTGAGCCGCACCTTGATTCTGTAGTATGCATCGGCCTCCTCCCTGTGCTGATGCACGGACTGCTCGTACTTCTCTCTGATGGCGTTCAGGGCATTCGAGATGTTGAAGGATTTGTCGGTGTCCAGCTGAATCATTGACGTGACGGACGTGTCCATATTGGTGGTGCCCAGCTTGCCTTGCAAGGTGGCGAGCTCCTGTATGAACAAAACAGCCCAAATCCGGTTATCCCTGCTGTAAAATCCAGCTATGGCAGCTTGGCCAGCTGGAAAATTGAGCAGGTCAAGCTTGTCATAATGTGGTCCAGCTGTGTATGAGCTGGGCAGCCTGCTAGTGCCGGTAACTTGTCAGAGCTGGTTGGTGGACAACCAGCTATCATGAATTTCAAAACATAGCTTGAGCTGGTCAAACCATGTCAAGCTGGGAGCTGGTCTGAACTGGCCAACCAGCTAAACCAAGTCAAGTTGGGAGCTGGATTGAACTTGTCAACCAACTAAACCTTGTTGAGCTGGGAAGCTGGTCTGAACTGGTCAACCAGCTACCAGCTGTTTCAAACGCTAGCTTTAGCTGTTTTTTTGTTTGTTTTTTTTTTAAGCGGGCCTAATAATTAAGTGCCAAGTTGTTAAGAACAGGTTACAACCAGCCAGGAAACAAATTGTACCATTAGCTGTCAGTCGCTGCGGTGGTTTTGGAGAATGGCACACATACCTCCTCCTGTGTCCTGTTGACAAATTCCAGCTCGTTCTTCAAGCTGGAGTACTTGGTATCCATGTCAATGCGCAAGTCGCCCGCGGCCTCAATATCCTGGCAGGAAGAAGGTGGGAAGGTCACCACTGACCGCAGGGCCATGTTACACAGCATCACGGGTAAAATTGCGTAGAACTGGGTGCAGCCGTTCATTAGTCAAACCTTATTTGATGTGAACCACCACCATTACGATTAACAAACATTGCTCTCAAAGCCACTCTTTGAATGTGACCCGAATGCAACTTCATCATCCAAGTAGCAAATGCTCCACGATCTCGCTGGCCATGGAGCTCAGGCTTCACCAATCCGTCCTCTCTTACCGTCTTCATGGCCGTGATGTCACTCTCCAGCTGGAACCTGACACCCTGCTCGAAATCATACCTGTCAACACAGGACACGAGCGTTACGCGTCTGCTGCCTCACCCGCGTGCAAAAACATCCGAAACAACGGTCTGGAGCCCTGGTCCAGGAGAGCCACCTGCTCGCTGGGTTCTCGCAATTACCCTGCATTGAGCGAATTAGAGCGGCTGACTACAATCAGCTCACTGTACCTGGTTACTTGGGCCTGAATTGGCTGCAGGTGAAATTTTGAAGGTGAAAACAAAAACCAGCGGAGCTCGTGGCTCTCCAGGACTAGGCTTGCGATCTTGGTGGAACCGAGAAGCATAACCGTATTGTTTTTAGATGACCACCTAGTTTAGTTAGTTTTTTTGTCTTTCTTCAGACAGAGGGAAGGCAGTGAGGGTTTTTGTTAGAGAGGAGATTAGAGTGCAGTAAATACCAGGGTAGAAAATTTAACCCCTGGCCACATTGGAGGGGGAGGGGGGCTGTGTGAGGGTTTAGAGACAGTTGCCCAACCAACTGTGCCACTCTAACCCAATACAGCAGAAGATGTGCTATGTTATGGTGCTATTGGCTGTACTTTGTCTCCAGACCTGGGTTCAAATTATATTTGTTTTGGATCCAAATACTACAATACAAGGAGGAGCAGATTGGCAGGGCGGGGTTTACACTTTTGGGGGAATTTTTCTCAGGTCTGGTTGCATCCGTAGATGTGTGGACAAATCTATATTCTTCATTGGTTTTCAAAAACGTTCCAATATGGCAATTGATTCATCTACATTCATAGGTCTAGATCTACTGCACAAACAGATATGCAGTTTCAATTGCTATCGACATGAATCGCACAATAAATTGCCTGATACATTGCATTATAACTCACTGTAGAGTTCATTATGTTCTGTAAGACTTATGTTTCAGCACAAATGAATATAGACATTGAGAAACGATACTGCACTTTTAAAGCTTCGTTTTGTACACACTTTGGACCGCAGGCAATATATAAGGACTGCATTCTAAATGTGTATGTCATTACTTGATATTATTTTGGAGAGAGAGAGAGAGAGAGAGAGAGAGAGAGAGAGAGAGAGAGAGAGAGAGAGAGAGAGAGAGAGAGAGAGAGAGAGAGAGAGAGAGAGAGAGAGAGAGAGAGAGAGAGAGAGAGAGAGAGAGAGAGAGAGATGCTTACTTGGCCTTGAGCTCATGGGCAGCACCACGGACGTTGTCCAGCTCGATCTCCAGCTTGATGGTGTCCAGGGTGAGGGTCTCCAGGGTGAGGCGGTACTCGCCGAGCTGGGCCTCGTACTCGACGGTGGTGGTGGAGGAGTCCGGCGACATCATGTCCGTCCCGCCGGTGAGCAGGGACAGCTTGGCCTCCAGCGCGGCGTTCTCCTGCTGCAGCGCCCGCACCTTGGTCATGTAGGCGGAGAAGCGGTCGTTCAGCAGGCCGAGGGTCTGCTTCTCCGCCGCCCGGGACAGGATGGGGGCCAGGACGGGCCCCGCGCCGGGCCCTATGGCCAACGCCGAGCTGGCGCCCAGGCCCCCGGCTACGACGTTGCGGCCCATGGCGAAGGCCGGACTGGCGAAGTAGGCCCCGCCGCCCCCGCCCCCGCCCCCGCCGCCGCCGTAAAGGCCCAGGCCCAGCCCGACCCCTCCGCCCATACCCATTCCTCCTGCGCCCGCGCCCATGCCCAGGCCAAGGCCTCCCATTCCCGCTCCTGCGCCCAGACCTAGTCCCCCTCCTATCCCACCTCCCAGCCCCACCGCTGAGCCATATCCTAGGCCCAGTCCACCCCCGGCCAGGCCCAGCTTCACGCCACCTCCGCCGGCACCGCCCCTATAGCCAAGGCCGCCCCCTCCTGACACCCTGGACGTGGAATAGGTATAAGACATGTTGTTGAGCAGATCTTCCCTACAGAAGGCACTGAGAGACTGGAAGCACCAGCCAGTTCAGATCCCTCCATTTATAAAGGAACGGGAGAAGGGTGTGAGCAAGGAAGGGAGGGGCCAGAAGACCGGGGGCTCGTGATTGGCTCCCTGCCAGCTGGAGCCACCACCCCGACGCGCCACACCCTCACCGGCGTGGGACAATCACGAGAGTGCATTCACACCTGCCGGGCTGGGTCTGGCCGCCGTGTTCCTGCAGCTTCACAAAAACGTCCCTTTAGGGCAGACGATAAAAAGCGAGATTTATACACACTGCCTCTTTCTGCCGCTTCACGGCACCAGCTTCGGCAATGCAGGAATGGATTTAAAAACGGATAAAACGGATAATTCCCGTTGGGCGTTTAACATAGCCGCGCTGTGCCCAAACTGCATTGCCTGCATTGTAGACAGGAATACTGCGACACTCATTTAGAAGTCATTTTGTGCTGCAACATCTTTCCTTCCATTTTCCTGTTAAATGAATGGTGCACTGCTATGAATTTTAAGTGTAGTTTGAGTTCAATCTAGTCACATGCCTATGTGGTCATAGCCGTAGCATGCCAAGGTCAATCCAGCAGCTGACTACCACCGGGAAATGTCCACGAGCAGTGATCGCTAATGTAAGTCACGCAGGAGGGTTCACTGACAGGAGCAAACTCACGCCCAAATGTGAAAATGCTTGCTCTTCTTCCCCCCCCACTGCAAGCCGGCCCTCGATTTTGATTTTGATTTTTTTTCAGAAATCGATGTTTTTCAGATATTACAGTTATAAAATGAGGAATTTGAGTACGGAGCGCATTTAAGTGACAGGGGGGGCGATGCCTGGTCTTGAAAGCCTCCAGGAGACGTTGGCTAGGTCTCTCCGAGTGCACTCCTGGGTGGGGCTGGACTTGAATGTGGCAGGTGAAGCAGGCATACCTTCCCTGTGGAAACTTGCTCTTATTTAGAGTGTCAATCAAACTCACAGTCTACCGCGCCGTGCCCCATCATAGATACTGTAACACCCTTCCAAGAGCACGTGTTTCAGCCCCTTGTTGTACTTTTTAGTCTAAAAGGATCTAAAAGGACTGTTGCAGTTGTACACTCATATGTATTTATTATTGTATTCGCATTTCTATTCATCTTGGTGCTGTAGTTACTGTCCTAATTCCTTACTGACTTGGCCTATTTACCATGTGTACTGGAAATAATGTTCATGACATACTTTTTTTTTTGTACGGCACTTTGCATAGAAGAGTCTGCTAAATAAAATGTCATGTGTTAACCCATACTACCGAAAGTCCACAGAAACCTTGTGCGTGGGAAGTTTTCACCTACACCGTCTCTAAATGACATCAGGAACTGCGCTTTGTTTGACTGGTTGCTCCTTTCCGTGAGATTCCGTTAAGATAGCCCGGTTTGTGCAGATGGTCTCTCGTCCGAGGGCCCCCGCGTCCCAGAATCCTCAGCGTCTCGGGAGCTGCGCTCCAGGAGGAGAACGTGAAGGAGGAACTGAAGCTACATGGAAGTGTCAGATGCTTTTATTTTTGCGGGTGGCCAATGACAGGGCAACACGCCTTGTCAAGCTGAAACACTTTATCCAATACAATCGTTTACACTGCTCAACAGTGACTGCTGCCACTGCAGGGTCACCACGATATCACTCCCAGAGACATTCACACACAAGCAGACGTGGTAAAAAATAGGGTCTCTTATTCATCAGAAACTCCCTGTATGCAGAGATGTACAAAATATAAACACTATGGCACAGAGCCTCCTATTGAGAAAATAAATGCTAATAGGAGGC
>NC_083768.1:11709180-11724180 GCF_963514075.1 Conger conger
TATTTTTTCCACACAGAGTGGTCGTGTGCAATAGCTTGCCAGGACCTGAAGTGGAGGCAGAAACACTGGGGGCTTTCAAGACCAGGCTTGATACGGTGCTAGATACTATTCAGCTTTAAGGCAAACTATGCAGTGGGTAGATAGATAAATAGTTGCATTTATATACCGTTTTTCTCATACCCAAAACACTTTACAGCGATGGGGGGGAAAACTCGCCCCAATCGCCAGCAATGTGCAGCACCCACCTGGGTGATGCAGCGGCAGCCATTTTGTGCCAGAATGCTCACTACACATCAGCTGAGGTGCAGAGGGAGAGATCTTTTTTTACTGGTAGGAAAAGGCAAGCGTTGCAGGGCTAAATGGCCTGTCCTTGTCATTATGTTATGTTCTGTCATCTGTTTCACAGAACAGAAAGGCATGCAGTTGCCAGGAACACACCATGCTTTAAGCATGCCGTTAAAAGGTTTTCCCTGTGCTAAAGGTCTTGGTAAAGTGTAGCCGTGCCCCCATGGCCTGGACTCAAATCCTGCAAATACCAACTGTGGCTATTGGGCACAGGGGGGGGGCACAGCTCAACAGGGTGCCATGTAGGATGTGACAGTCAGCAGGGCAGGAACGTCTCATTGCGCAAGGGTGACTGGTCAACAGGAAACCTGCAGTCTGACTGATTCACTGGGAGTGGAAATCGTTCAGCCGAAATGAATGATGACACCCAATTCCCCCAGAAACGACCCACCTTGTTGAGAAGCTCAGACACCCCTCCTTCATTCAAAGGGGCCAGTTTTGGTTTGCTGGACTCCTGAGTTGCCTATAGGAGATCACACAATAACACAAACCTTTACCCTACTGAAGAAGATACATATAACATTTTGTATTTGCACTTTACTTGAAGAATACATTTTTTTCTATTATCTCCAAAAAACTGGTCGTAATCCTTCTCAAAAGTATGCAAGTACATTCCGACCAGCATATAACTAATTCAATACTTACAGTGCATGCAATGAAAGGCATTATTATTTTAGAGCCTGTTACGTTATGTGACTATGGCCTATGATAAGCAGAAACCAATAAGCTTGATATAGCTTTTATATCGAGGTGATGTGGGGTTACCGTGGAAGAAAGGCGATCAATCACGAGTGAATTCTTCCATTGGAAAGTATGCGAGCTTGCGACCACATGCTGGTGCCTCACCTTTCTGTTGGTGCTTTTAAACTCTGCTTTCTCCAACTCTGCCACCTGCTCTAACAGGTCCCTAAAACACGCCAAGGAGACAGAAAGACCACAGCTGCTGTTAGTTCTGGCTGCACAAATAAAGACATTTTATGGCACTTCTCCATGACTTCAACACGATTTAGATTCTTTCTCAGTCAACGGCAGTTATCTGGCACTACTCCAGTTGTACTGTGGATGTTATTCGGTTATTTTGGTGAGATATTTTTAACCTTGCAGAAAATGACGTGGTGTAGAGACTCCACTGCACCAGGAGGTCAGTTTGTGATAAATGGCAGGTTGCGGTCACTCTTTCACATCAAATTGTAACACAACAAAATAAAACAAATGCAATAAGCATTATTATATTTCATCGCAATATCTCTTCATGTAACAAAATCTTTAGTAGCAACTGAATACCATCGGCAACTGAATACTCTCTCACTCTCTCTCGCTCTCTCTCTCGCTCTCTCTCGCTCTCTCTCTCGCTCTCTCGCTCTCTCTCGCTCTCTCTCCCTCTCTCTCCCTCTCTCTCCCTCTCTCTCCCTCTCTCTCCCTCCCTCTCTACTCTCTCCCTCTTTGTATAGACAGCAGACCCTCTGGGCTTTAGTTTCTGCCCAAATCCACACTCTCACCACTCCGGCTATCAATCCCACTTTCTGTGTCCTTTGGCAGAGCGCTCGTAACAAGACGCTGCCCCCCCCCCTCCCCCTCCCCCCCCCCCCCCCCCCTCCTCTACCTGTGAAGACAGGCACCTGGAATCTGGCCTGCCATGTCAGCATACCTGTACCTGTGCACAGCTCTCCCAGCAGGCCTGCGCCTTACTATAGCGTGGCCCTAATCGCCAAGCCTTATCGTCTGTCAAAACACGCGGGACGCTTTCTCTCACCTGCCGGGGCGACTCAAACGCAGAAGGGAGAGATTAGAAAGATTTTTCAAATGGACAGCGCTGGCACAAACATAGATTTAATATAAAGCCTTTTACAAAACACATTTGTCACTGCCACTTTAAGATTCGTGCGAGGTCTTGTACCGCGGAATTGTACTGCGGCTGTTGATTAAATATTTACTCACAGTTCCATTTACGCAGAAATGTATTTAAGGGATTTCCAACGCAGGACTTATCGAGAGGATTAATAAATTTTTTTAACTCGGGGAAAAATACAGAGAAAAGCCCAATACTGAAAATGAAGAACTTCCTGTTCAAACTACACCGTGGAGGCTAGACACTCTGCGTCTCCGTAGAGGTCTCACCACCTGGCCAGTCACAGCACTCCCACGGCAGTTTAGTGAAATGGTGAAATATTGCATTTCCCCAGGCTTTATAACACCCCACCCCTCAGTTCACATTAAACTGAGGAGAAAAGTGAGAAAAAAGCATGCCATATTGGAACATCGAAGCAAAGCCGGTGACAGAGACCACAACGTTCAACTACAAGATAAATGCTAAGCTTCAACAACATGCCCAAGATTCTGGGCCAGATTGGTCGTGGGGGTGTACAGGCAGTGAGAAAGGGATAGCCAGCTAGATAGCTGCCAACTGTCTTTATATAACTATAATTAAGTTTTTACGAAATCCAGCCGTGTTGACAAGTGTCCGTTTTTTTTTCCCCCCCGAGTACAGAACCCCATTGGTAATAAATTTTACCACACGTTATTTCACCGGGGAATGCCAACCATAAAAATTCCTCTACACATAATAGACATTGTCCTGTATGTAAACGCAGTATATTATTATTACATTTTAAGAAATGTCATCATTTTTGAAAAACGCAACCTTTTTTTTTTTTTTTTTTTTTTTTTTTGATTGACAGTAGTCGGGGTTTGCGCCTGCATTCTCCTGTCACTCCCCTGGAATACGAGCGGGACGCAGCCAAGCGTCGTCCACTGCCACGACTTGCAATGGAAGAGCACTTGAGGACATTGTGCGCAGCTGCATGGACAAAGCCCAGGCACTGCGGGAAGGTATGCGGCGTTCCCACTGATTTTACGGCCAACGGTTTTGCCAACAATTCCTGCAGAGACATTCCCGAAATGATAAGGAAGACTAACGCAGGCACAGGCAACGGATCAACCCGATGCCCCCCCCCCCCCCCCCCCGGCTGTTTGTTCAATTGGAGGAAACCCATGGAATTACCACGCTGGAATGATACTGCTACGATAGCCATGATAAGTACTGCAACGATTGATGATAGGCTTAAGTTAACAGGGGGGGGGGGGGGTCAGAAGGTGCACTCCTGCCATTGCCCTTGACCAAGGCACTGGCCTCAGACCTGGAGTTGGTCCCCATGCGCTGCACTGCGGTTGCCCTATGCAACTAGGATGGGTCAAATACAGAAGACCACTGACCCCATGGGGTTCAATAAAGTATACCTGATGTTCATCTTAAATCTTAGTGGTGAGGGAACTGGGCTTGTAACCAAAAGGCCAACAGTACAGTACATCCCAGATATTGTGGAGCTGTCAAATACTTTTATCAGAAAAGTTTTTTTTTTAAATGGCCAGGATAAGAGCATCTGCTGAGTTAACCAAACTTGTTCATTTACTTTGACTCGCTGTGCTCATTGTCAACGACGGGCAGCCACACTAGATTTCAAAAAGTGCCGATCAGCCCTATGAAACGTAAAAAGTAAAAAAATGAAAAACACAAGGTGCTTATCTTCTCACGGGAATGCCAAGTGGCAGTTCTGAAAGTGAGTCACGATACACAGTATGTGAGACAACAGGAGGAAGTGGGTTTCTGTCACTCTGTGAGGGCCGGGCCAACCCGAACGGGACGCAGCGCGTACTTTGCACATCCCTGTGGGCGGACATTGGCTCAGGCGGTAAGAGCAGTCGTCTCATTGGCTCAGGCGGTAAGAGCGGTCGTCTCATTGGCTCAGGCGGTAAGAGCAGTCGTCTGGCAGTCGGGAGGGTTGCCGGGTTGGGCCCGATAAATGCACAGGCCTTGCAACAGCTTCGGCGTCTCTGTTTTTCCCCCAGTCGGCATGCAGGTTCTTCCTGTGCAAGGCTGCGTAGTTTAATAAAGCAGTTCTGTAAAGCTTGAACGTCAAAATCACAAGCTCTGATTTATTCCTGAGAGAAGATACAGTTATAACAGTGACTGTGAGTCACTGCAGAACTGTTGTTCATCGATTGGTTTGTGATAAAAGATTTCTACCATCTGGTTTCACTGGAAATGTTGTTGTTCATAAGAATAGACGGAAGTTTGTTTCTGCTTACAGTATCACTTGTGCAACAAGGGGATTCCTTGCAATCAGTTAATCAGTTAACCAGCATTTTTCATTGGTCAGATCACAGTGGCAGTTTTTAGGTTATGTGCACTCAAGAATGATGCACTATGGGTTGACACTTGCTGTAAAAAGACAATCATCCTGCATAGCTTCAAGAAAATTTTCAGTGATATTAAATAATCATTAGTGAAAATGCTTTACAGAAAACTGTTACGCCTGACATCTATGCTCTTCACGAGTAACACTTGTAACCTCCAGGGCGGGGCCATCCTATAGGTTTTTATTTCAGCCCAAATTGGCACACTAGACTCGAGTAATTAGCTTAAATGAGCTGTGCTTTGTTAGGGTTGAGTGAAAATCAATAGGATGACAGATCTCCAGGAACAGGGTTGGGAGGCCCTGCTCTAGCCGTTTAATATGGCGTGCTTTGTTAAGAGCTGTAGTGAAAATCTACAGGATGGTAGATCTCCTGGAACATGGTTGAGCAGCCCTGTTTTAGCGTATTTAACTGCTCCCCACTGTCTACAATAAGAGTGCCAAACCCTAGTCTGGTACGGCCACAGAACCTGCTGCTTTTTGGCGTATTTCAGCACAAGTGATTAATTTTGTCACTCATTAGCTAAAGAGTTCACAAACCAAGGGTTGTCAAGGCCTCATCTTTGTGCTGATGGAAAGGAAACCACAACTATCTGCAGGCCCCGAGGCCCCCCTGGTCTGGAGGCATCTCTCTCGCCTGTTCACCACAACCCGGCCCAACGGAGCCTCAGCAAACTGAAGTTTAACCCCCCCCCCGCGGCCGCGGCCGAGAGCCGACCTGTTCTCCAGCTCGGAGGCGTCCGTCTGAAGCTTGAGGTAGAACTTCTCGGCCTGGGAGAAGAGCTGACGCAGGAGCAGCACGTTGGTGTGGGCCGTGTTGATGAGCTCCGTCTCCACCTCGCCCCGCACCACCGCCCGCAGCCCCTCCAGCAGATCCGTCACCTCGTCCACCGTGAAGGTCTCCTCCGTCAGCCTGCGGGGGGGGGGGGGGGGGGGGGGGACGCCGGACCGACACGGACCGCGGGGTGACGGTGAGACAGTGGGAGTGGTAACAGAATAGAAGAGAACAGAAGAGAACAGAACGGAAGTGGTAGGGCGGCCTGTAGCGTAGTGGCTAAGGCACATGACTGGGACCCACACGGTCGGCAGTTCGATCCCCGGTGTAGCCACAATAAGATCCGCACAGCCGGAGTGGCCCTTGAGCAAGGCCCTTAACCCTGCATTGGTCCAGGGGAGGATTGTCTCCTGCTCAGTCTAATCAACTGTACGTAGCTCTGGATAAGAGCGTCTGCCAAATGCCATTAATGTAATGTAATGTAACTCAACACAACGCTCAGAATATGTTGTCAGACCTTTTACCGACATGGCATCACGAATAACAGGGGGCAGCCTGACAGTTATTTATTAATCTATTCATTTTGTTCCTTAAAACGCACAATAAAAACAAATGTACCTAGAAAAACCCCAACAAAAAACTGCAATAAATCAACACATCAAGACAATAATGCAATGACTGACAAGGTACTGTGTAGGCTGAAGCCTTAGCTCATTATACCTATCTGTCTGACAATATGATATGACGTACACAAACTAAAACACTAGTTTACCAGTACTAGTAAAAGTGCTGGGCCCTGTTTCACAAAGCAGGATTACTAAGTTAGCCGGATAACTGCACTGAGTGAAACCCTGAACCCTCCCTGAAATCTGGAACATGGACTGAAGTACAGTTGATTAGACTAAGCAGGAGACAATCCTCCCCTGGAGCAATGCAGGGTTAAGGGCCTTGCTCAGGGGCCCAACGGCTGTGCGGATCTTATTATGGCTACACCAGGAATTGAACCGCCAACCTTGCGGGTCCTAGTCATGTACCTTAACCCAGTCATGTACCTTAGCCACTACACTACAGGCCGCCGTACAGACAGTTATCCGGCTAAGTTTGTGAATCTCTATGAATTGCATCTCATCCAAACTGCTCTGTAGTTGTTCTAATGACCTTTGGTATACCCTTATTGTACATTGCTTTGGATAAAATAGTCGCTTTGGATAAAAACACTATCAGAGTTACACAGTACTGACATCGTTTTCTTATTACCCCCCGTTGCACTGTGTCAAGCCAAGAACACATAGAAGCACTCCAAATACCAAGAAACATAGCTATTACTGAATTCTACTGCATACATTACATTGGGGCATGGGCCCACAGGCCCACACAAGGTGCTGACTGAGTAATCACCTGCTCTCTTTGAGGTCCTGGAAACAGGAGTCAATGGTCTTCAGTCTCAAAGCCCTCTTGGAGCGTGCAAAGCGCATGTAGTTGATCACCTCATTTTGGTGGTGTTCATTGAAACCCAGCTCAGCCTGGAAGTGGACACAGAGAGCGAAAAATGTGGCGACCGAATTCAAATACGATTCACAAAACCTGATATTTTAACCTGCGTCTTATATTCATCCAGTGTGCCTTTGCAAACATGATTTAATACAGTAAATTTACAGGACAGACATACACCTGTTCAGTGTGGTCTGAGGTATGGTTAATTACACCTGTTTCAGTACATTCTTAGATGTGCATAAAATGGGTAAATAACTTACATAAAGTGCTACCTGGGGTGGAACAATTGCCTAGTGCATGTTTATGTTGGGTTATACTGCCCCACATTGGCAAAGACACTCGCTGCAATGTATTCATGTCTCATGTGATTTAACCTCTGTTCAAGGACCCTGAATTCTTGCTCAGCCTTTTCCATAAAAAGAGGGCAAAACACAGTCTGACTGCATAAAGTACTTATTTGAACTGTTAACCCATTTTTGCTTATTCTTTTGGTTGGTTGTTAGTTGGCTCATTCAATCACAGAATTGCTAGCCAAGTTAGGTTCATAAAATGTATCTACGGCTAAATAACTATCATCAGTCTTCTGTGTTCAGTTTTCAGTTAATTTAGCCAAGACAAGCATCATACAATACGTTAGGAGTGTGAAAGAGGAAGGCTAATGCGATTACGCTAGCGGCTAGCTAACGTCAGCTAAGTACAAATTGGTAGAAAAAGCTTGTTAGTTATCAAACACATTGCTAGTTATATGATAGCTACAAATATAAGGAAGGGGAAATGGCATTATGGAAACTATATGGTCTCCATTAATTCAGGCTGTCCATATAGCAAGCGTGGATAATGTTAGACACCATCACTGAACTTGTTTCTACCACATCTCGCCGTCTTAGCAGCTTTAACGTTAGGTACATGAGTTCATCTATAGTATTTGGAATTCTAATCTGTGCAAATGACCAGTCAGGTCTACTAATTTAGCTAGGTATATCTAACGTTAGCTAGCTCGCTAACAGTTCTATCTGACAATCTAGCTAATAATTACAGGGCATCGGGTGTTATTTTCATGTTTGTGGAGTACTAACTTAGTTATATTTCAACGAATGCTACTAGTCGGTTAGTCTAGCTACATCAAATGTTACAAATTCTATGCTAGCTAGCTAGACAGCAATAACTAGCTACAATGTTGGTGAAAAGCATTCCACACAGTTGGGGCTAGCTATACAACAAGCTACTTACCATTTCTGTAACTTAGCAGTTACCAGATGATGGATATGCAATGTTAGCTAGCTAGCTAGCTCTTTTTTTTTTTTTACAAATACAGAAAATCAACACTTTCAGATACAGCAATTTATTGCCACGCGAAGCGTCTTCTATTCTGAGGTCGATTTGTCTCCAAAACGCAGTTTCTAGCAAGCAAATAGGTAGCTAGCTAGTGATTGAATCCTGTCTCCTTGTGCTTGGAAACGAAAAGCGTCATTGCGTTGCCAACCAAGGGCGACACAACTAATCATGACGTAAAGGACAAGGGAAGCGTTAAAGAGGCAGTTCAGAAAATGTCGTCGTTAGGAGGTAGATCTCTCGTGGATTGCAAGTTTTAGTTTTCATGTATTTACAATGTACACATTGTACACACAACGCGTAAAATTGTGGGTAGGCTACAGCAGCAGAAGACTTAATACGTCTGAAAAACTAGTCTAATAAATACCTAATAAAGTGCTCACTGAGTGTATATTGGCATCTTTTAATCAAAAAGTCATGAGACGTAATTCCCTCCAAACCCCATATTACTGTATTCTTGTCTGTTGTCACAGATTTTAGCTTCACTTCCACACGCGACATAATGTACAAAAATGCCATAAATGTCAGCTCCTGTTTAAGAGATGGAGTGACTATCAGCTAATTTCAGAAGATATATAAGCGCAGTTATGCTCCTTGTAAACCCTGTGTTTAGCTGTAACTTGATTAAGCTAACCATCTGCACATGCTAGGCCTCGGGTCAGATGCTCTATAATGTGATAAGTGAGGAAGATCGCATTCTTTTCTTCTCTGCAACTCAGCCAAGGAGGCCACCAAAAACATGTTTCCCTTATACCTTCAGCAGCGGTGAGTCCACGTTCTCATTGTACCGTACCGGGTCACTGTCGGAACAATCTGGAAGCGGTGCTAGTGCTACCATGCCCAGGAATGCTCACGGCCAAGACGTTGATTAACTCAGTGCTCTAACACTTTCCCTGTGTTATGAAAGCCTTCTATTGATTGTTTTTTGTGTCCAGTTTTATAGCCTACTCAATGGCAGAATAAACAAAAACAATTTTATTCAGAAATGTTTTTGTTTTATTTGAAAGTAAAAGAATGACCTTGAGGAAAAATATGAACATTTTGAATGTATTTCTGATGTATACAGTGAGTGAACGAATGACTGTTATATAACTGTTTTTAGTTATATATATTTTTTGCTTTCGTTGTATTAAAATTTCTAAAGTACTATGTGCTGGGTGAAATTTTCTGTGAAATAGATGACAGTATCCAAAAATGAGAAAACTAAGATGGGTCCAATCATGCACAGACATACTGTAATAATGAACAAAATAGGTTGCAGTTTCTGTAAATGGAGTCCGAGGTAAAATGTATGATCATTAGAGACAGGACTTGGAAGGCCGGCTTCTATCAGCATGCATCAAAAGTGCCATCGCTTTTGCTGTTATTGTTTTACCAAACTGACAATGAAACACTGATGGTGGCTTTATCAGTATGGACATTGTGTGACTTCAAGGAGAATCCATTGGCTCTAATCCCAATTCTACGTACAGATTGTTTAGTTGGTGTCCAAAGATGCTGATGCAGTAAGGTGCTATTGTACTGTAACAAATAAAAGGAAAAACATAAAAAATGGAAATAGAAAATCCTAATGAATGTTTAGAAAACTTCTCATAGCCTTTTGTATATATGGATATAGGCTACTTTTGTTGGTTTTTCAGCAAAGATGGGTGATGTAGACCGACATTCATTTACTGCATGAAATGTTCGCGCATGTATACATATCAATGAATGATGAAAGAGTTAGAGTAAAGAACATGCGGTCTGGGGGTAAACAAGGCAGACAATTCCGCGAAACAGCTCTAGGGGTCGCTACAGAATCATTATCAGCGTGGGTACCACTCGCGTAGACGATGGTTTTCTGCATCCATGCGCAGCAGACTGGTTACGAAATAGCGTAACGTACTGCAGCTATATTTAGACCGATGTCCTTCCCAAACCAGGCTGGACTTGAAAATATAGCCTGCTTACGCCTTAAAAAGCATCTGCTGATGCGTCTGCAATGGGACTTTAATTACAACGTCGCCAGATCTACTCCTTCCTTGCGTGGCTGTTCCTTGAATCTGCGCCTCTCCCGAAGTCGCCAATCAGCTGACAGTCCTGTGACAGTCGGGGGCGTGGTGCGTGCGCGAGGGAAGGACGAGCAACAGTTACCGTGGCGATGTCCTCCTCCTGAATCAGTAGGGCAAGTGTCCAGGTATTAAATCTGGACCGTACCGGGTAAATACAAAACTACGACCTTTCGAGGGAGGGGAGAAGAGGGACGAGGGACGAGCTGGCGAGGGCAGTTCAGGTGAAGGCGATGTAACGTGCTGCAATTGTCAATTTGGTCTTGCGCACCTGCTTATTCTATTTTGGAATTTGTGCCTTGACGCTACTGTGTCTTTTTGAGGGTAATGCAATGGTTTGACTTGTATTGAGTACATGTGAGATAACCAATTGAAAGATAAAAATAAAAAAAATCTGGTGGCAGGTGTAGATACCTTGTGATTTATTAAACACATTTGAACTGCAAATACTGTATGAAGTTTGTGACAAATGCTTCATATAACTTTT
Source organism: Conger conger (assembly GCF_963514075.1). Lineage (NCBI taxonomy): Eukaryota > Metazoa > Chordata > Actinopteri > Anguilliformes > Congridae > Conger > Conger conger. Next base: position 11,719,855 of record NC_083768.1, read on the forward strand.
GAAGAAGAGTACTAGTGTTTTTATTGATATCCCACATTTTTTCTGTCACCTTGCTGCTGTCATTGTTTTGTAAGCTGTAACTTAGCACAGTGACTGTCATTTTAAACAGAATAGAACAGTTGGCCATAGAGATGTAGCTTTGCCTAAACAGTATATTTAATCTTCCATAGGAAATGCAGGAACTTTGGACTGTAGTTCAGTTTCTTTTTCAGCTGAAGTGTCTCTAAAGTAGTTTTTTATTTGAATTTGTAGCATTTATTTGAGTACCACAACTAGCCTATGTCACTCGTTGAATAGCTGAACTATGTGGAGTTGCTAATCACAAATTAAGAATCAAATGCTACATTTTTGACCCAGATCATGGCATGGGTAATTTTGCAAGAAATGATAATCTGAGAAATGACATTAGTTTAAAATCCATTTAACAGTGCCCATATGATGAAAAGTACTTCAGGGATAAGATGTTAACACCTAAAGCTTCAGTGGAACAAGCTTATCTGTTTTATCGGCCCTTCAGAATGATTGTTGCTTGAGGTGGCAGCCTGTCAAGAATGGTTTAGTTAGCATTTGCTTGATGAGTGAAATTTTGGAATGAATTTGGTCACATCTTGGAATGAGTCAGACGGTCTCATCCCACTGGGAATATTACTGCGTACACTGTGGGTTCCTGTGGCAGCGGTAGGCAAGGAAGGTGCTGAGACTTTCTGTGAGGGTTGTTGTTGAGTGTTGTCTTTAACACCTCTGGTTTATGCGGCCTTGTTAGGGTCTTGTAAGCAAGGCAAGTACTGAGACTTTCTGTGAGGGTTGTTGTTGAGTTCGGACTTTAACACCAGGCTGGAAATGGGAGGAAGGAAGGGAGTAGTAAGATGTTGCCAGAATATCACTGCAGATTGCTGAGTAAGGGAAACCCTCTAGTAGCACTGGTACTGTGACACGGCTTTACTCGCTGGAGCTCCGAGTGTGTGTGTGTGTGTGTGTGTGTGGTGGAAACTAAAACTTGTGCGGTCAGTTTTAAGAATGAGTTCTGGTTCCCCTGATTTTTTGCACTCATTTCAGAGTATGCAGAGTGCACTGCATGTTCCACTGATTGCATTTTGTGTGCATCAAACTTTTGTATCATGGTGGCACTTACTGGAAAGGGCTTTCAGGATAGGAGAGGTCTATTATCTCGTGCAGGGTGCATCTTGGGAAGAGCACGATCAGCATGAAATGAGGCAGTATTCCAGGGCAGCTGATTAGTCACTCCGGAGGAAGCAGGCCTTCACCGGCTGCCGAGGGTCACCGACAATGATCAGATCTCATACCCATTTCACTGTGGCAGCATTCCAGATTCAACTGTTTTTCCAGGAATGTTTGCAAGCTTAAATGAAGGTCAGAGTGCAAGCATGTCTTCTCAGAGTGTGGGGAGTTGTAACCGCCAAAGATGTTTAGAAATCCATTCACTTCTGAAAGTTAACAAATTGCCCTGTGCAGGCACTCTTTCAGGATTATCACTAAGGATTCATGTCAACTTGCCTGCTGCTGTAGATGATGCCCTAATTAAGGAAGTTAAGCGTGCGTGGTGAAATGACACATTGAAAGACAACTTGGTTACACTGAAAAAAATGCTGTCTTAACAAGCATTATTTGTCTTGTAATAAGACTTGAGAAAAATATTAGCTTGTTTTAAGTTACTGTTTGCTTGACAAGTGAAATTTTCTCACCCCATTGGCAAATATTGAATTAAGTCAAACTGTCTCACCTCATTGGACGTTTGTTTGTCTCATTTAGCAAAAATGTAATAGAAATTGGTTTTCAAGTCTAAATATCTTGTCGGACATTTTGTGCCTTTCGTGCTCTCCCATTATTTCAGGTCTTGCCCGAAAATGCATGTCCTCAAAGACAACAAAGACGTGGCCTGTTTCTACACCACCAAGCACTCCTGGAGAGGAAAGTGAGTGTTCTTTCTTTCCCTCATACTCCTTGGGGCAGGGCTCTGTGGCAGTGGCATTTCTGTTCTTCCAGGATCAAATTCCCCAAATGTTCAGTAATGTTCTCCTTGGGATGGAGCTCTGTTGCAGGGGTATTTCTGTTCTTCAAGGATCAAATTCCCCAAAAGTACAGTAATGTTCTCCTTGGGATGGGGCTCTGTTGCAGGGGTATTTCTGTTCTTCAAGGATCAAATTCCCCAAAAGTACAGTAATGTTCTCCTTGGGACGGGGCTCTGTTGCAGGGGCATTTCTGTTCTTCAAGGATCAAATTTCCCAAATGTACCCTGAAGGTACAGTAATGTTCTTGTTGGGTACAAATTAGTACATTTTCCCAACAACAAGACCCAATCTGTGCCAACCTCTGCTAATTATTTAATTAGCTCAATCATGTCTTGATCTGCTTTTGTACAAGCACCAGCTACAGCCACAGACTGCCAGTGTATCCTAATAATTTTACGGTGCTCAAGTACCGTAGAGAACCAGCATAGTTTATAGAGCTGTCAGAAAACTAAGGTAGTTGTGAAAAGTGAAACTTTTCTAGCCAACTAGGCTATATCCAGGTAAAACCTGAGCTGTATTGGGGTTTACCATTTATATTGTGGTTAATGTGAAAACATCTCTCAACCTAGATTTCCACCCTTCTATGTTAATTTCCAGGGTTTTCTCACTGGGCTATAAGCTACAGGGCCCAGGCTGCAGCATGTGTCAGACATTTACATTATTACCTGCGTCAGCTGTAAAACAATGGTGGCATTTGTGAATGGCCCATTTTCCATTTGCATGGCACAATGGGAGTCAGGTTTATTAACTTACAGCTACACCAGAAATCCTATGAATGTGTGCATGGAAAGCACGACGGCCAAAAGATTGTTTTGCTCTCCTGCCTTATTGAGTTTTTATTGATTACTGATTACGTATGGAATTAAACATCTCCATCTGGGATGTTATATTCCGGGACTGAATTTGCAATGGCAAAATGTGCCCTTTTGAATATGTGATTCTGCAGAAGTGGTTTTCAGAAAGTTTATCATTACCTTGCAGGGGTTTCTTTTAGCTGTAGAAAAGTAGATAGTAGGAAAACTGTAATGCCCAGAACATAAAATTCTAAGTGATTCAAACCATCCCAACATCACGTATTCAGTGATGTCACCTTTGGTTATTTTTTGTCTGTTTCCACTTTCTGATTGGTTGAGGAATTGGCTGAGCCTTTCATTTGGCTTCTGAACAAAGGTCAATCAGGTGCAGGGTTCTCAGATTCTTCCTGACCTTGATGTTACAATGCCACGTGATGTCACAAAGGGCAAAGAGTCTGCATTAAACTGCAAGGGCCCTCCTGCATAGGACTGTTTTATGGGATGGAAGGGTTGAATATTAACCCGCAGGATTTCCCCCAAAGATGCATGATCTTGTACAATCTCTTGGTCTCACTGCAGGGGATGTCCCTGTGATCTGGGGCTGTCCGTGCTGGAATCAGTGTGTCACGCCACAGAACATCATGACCAGTGCATCTGCACAGTAAAATGTTCAGTGTTAAATCAACTCTTATGGTTCCTAATGGGCTCCTGTGTACTCTGTTAGAGTTTATTTTAAGTCTACTAATTACAATGCATTTTCGCAATCTGTTTTCTTGAGGAAATCGGCCAAACAAAAAGGAAAACCTATAAAATAACTTCAGTACAGTTTCACTGAACAGCCTTTTGACTGCAAAGGTGCCTTGAGATGCACAATCCGTAGGTGCACAGTAGCACACTTTCCATGATCTGTCACTTATAAAGTTGTGTAAAACAGTGGTGTGACTGGTCATATAAAACTGAAGGTTTATAGGCTTTCCTTTCAACTGCCGGGCAAAACATGTCGTCCTGCAACGTCTGAGAGTGGAAGGGAGAGCAAGGAAATGTGCGTCAAACTCTGCTGCATTTGTAGTGCCTGTAGCGTAGTGGTTAAGGTAAAGGACTGGGACACACAAGGTCGGTGGTTCTAATCCTGGTGTAGCCACAGTATGATCCGCACAGCTGTTGGGCCCTTGAGCAAGGCCCTTAACCCTGCAATGCTCCAGGGGAGGATTGTCTCCTGCTTAGTCTAATCAACTGTGTGTCACTCTGGATAAGAGCGTCTGCCAAATGCCAATAATGTAATGTTCTTATGGTCAATAACACCTGTCCTCACAAACGTGCATTTGTTTGAGTGTTGTTTGGCTGACATTGCTTGTCCCAGACATTTATTGTCCTAGACTATTAGAAAAATTGAGTGAAGAATTAGTCTGGGACTAGGTTTTATAATTGTCTCAGAAACAAGCCCTGCATGTGTTCAGTGAAAGTTGTTTGGTTTAGTGCTGTTTCTGTGAGTGTTAGATAAA
>NC_083768.1:11739180-11759180 GCF_963514075.1 Conger conger
GATTAGCCAGAAATGAATTACATTACATTATTGGCATTTGGCAGACGCTCTTATCCAGAGCGACGTACAGTTGATTAGACTAAGCAGGAGACAATCCTCCCCTGGAGCAATGCAGGGTTAAGGGCCTTGCTCAAGGGCCCAACGGCTGTGCGGATCTTATTGTGGCTACACCGGGATTAGAACCACCAACCTTGCGTGTCCCAGTCATTTACCTTAACCACTACGCTACAGGCCGCCCGTATGTATGTAATGTAATGCGATTGATCCAACACGCACCAATCAGCAGTGAAACGTCAGTATGCTTTCCTACATTGGGTAAATGAAAAGGATCAATATGCCTGTCCCTCCTATCCTCTTTGTCTTCCTGCTGTCAATCAAAATAGCAGGACAATAACCCGGTGAGTAGAAGTCTGCTCTGACCAATCAGAAGCCTCTAATCGCCACAAACAAATTAATTTCAGCTGAGATTGTGGTAGCGTTCAAAAGCCGCAGTGCCCCCCGTTGTGGGCCGTCCTGTCACCTATCTGATTAATTTTCACGGGTGGTTGAATGATAAGTAATTAGTTGAATGACGTTCTGCTTGCTTTGTAACTGAAGTTGTCTCCGTGCAGAATCCAAACCAGAAACCGGTGGTGTTGCGGAAGAGGAGGCAGAGGATCAAGATCGAGGCGAACTGGGAGCTCTTCTACTACAGGTGGGTCACCAGTGAGGGGTGCTGATGCCCCCTGAGTGGACGGGGCAGGTAACGGGGCAAGGGAAGCTTATAGTTTGGTGATATACCATCGTTGCCACCCGGCGATTATCACATTTGATGTTCGTTCACAATACCTTTTTCATTCTGCTACAACAACAACAACAAAAAATGATACTAATTTCCCTTTCACTCGTTTATTTCCCCTTCCCTCCATCCGTTTCCCCCGCTCCTCTCCCCCCCCCTCCTCCGGGCCGCAGGTTCCAGCAGGATCACGCCCGCTCCGACCTCATCTGGAACCTGAAGACGCGGGAGGAGCTCCGGGAGGCCCTGGACGGGGAGATCCGGGCCTTCAGCGTGGACCGGGAGCTGGGCAGCACCAGCGTCATCGCCTGGAACCACCAGGAGTTTGAGGTCAGGGGGTGAGAGGTCGGGGGTCAGGGTGGAGAGGGGCAGGCCCTGAGAGCGTGGACACTGTATCGCACGTGTTTCCTGTGGGACTTCATTGAGTTTCATTGATAGTATATACAATTGAACTACTTCTACGTCACACTGGAAAAGCAATATTGCTAGCAAACAAGTAAATCAGGTTTTCTTATCCAGAAAGGGCCGGTGTGGATTTTGTTTCAACTAAGCAGTAACACACCTGATTCTACTAATCGAGGTCCTTATCACAGAATCTAGTGGCTGATGAGTAGAATTGGATGTTATGTCTGTTTCCTGTGTCTGATTGGATGGTGTGTCTGTTTCCTGTGTCTGATTGGATGGTGTGTCTGTTTCCTGTGTCTGATTGGATGGTATGTCTTTTTCCTGTGTCTGATTGGATGTTGTGTCTGTTTCCTGTGTCTGATTGGATGTTATGTCTGATTCCCGGTTCTGGTTGGCTGCTGCTCCTGTCCTGTGCAGGTGAAGTACGAGTGCTTGGCGGACGAGATTAAGATCGGAGATTACTATCTGCGTCTGCTGCTGGAGGAGGACGAAAGCGAGGAGTCGGGGGCCATCAAGAGATCGTAGGTCACCTCCTCCGGTCCGTCTGCGATGATTCCCCCCGAATTCCAATCATAAGCCATAAACCGCCACCTTGTTGCTTTGGGTGGTTACTGCCTCTTGCTTTCAGAATAAAAGAAATTCAACTTATTAAAATCTTATTTCTTTTCCTTCTTTTGCTAAATAAGACAAAAATATTGCCAATTAGGTAAGACAGTGTGATCATTTTTAAGAAGTGCCAATGTCTAGCAAACAGGCACCCTTTAACAACCTCACCGACAAAAAAAAAGCAATAGATAAATTACAGAGAAGGCTTAAAACAAGCTAATGTTTTCTGACCCTGTCGGCGGTCCTCAGGTATGAGTTCTTCACGCAGCTGTATCACCGCTTCCTGCTGGCGCCCAAAGTGTCCATGAAGTGCCAGTGTCTGCAGGCCCTGGCCGTCGTGTACGGCCGCTGCCACCAGGAGATCGGGCCCTTCTCCGACACCAAGTACATCCTGGGCATGCTGGACCGGGTCGGTGCCGGACCGATAGGGAGCCGCTGGCAGAAAAATTTAATATCCTCTCTGACACTATTTTAGCCCCCTGTTCTGTAACTCCAATTCTTCAGAACTCTGAACTTTTTAATGTAGGACTTACATGGCCTGTTCATCCTCCTCTTTTTATACTTGCAAAGTGGAGTTTTACTGTACACTCACCGAGCACTTCATTAGGAACATTTTTTACTTTATTACACCTACTTATTCTGTGATCATCTAATCAGCCAATTGTGTGGCAGCAGTGCAAAGCATACAATCATGTAAATACGGGTCACGAGCTTCAGTTAATGTTCACCTCAACCATCAGAATGGGGGAAAAAATGTGATCTAAGTGACTTTGAATTTGTGAAGTGGAGTTTTACTGTATATCTACTGTATACAGTAATATACAGAACTTTCTGTCTTATTACAATCTCTCTCCCTCTCTCTCTCTCGCTTTCTCTCTCTGTGTGCCTCTCTCCCCCTCCCTCTCACTCTCTCCCTCCCTCTCTCTCTCCCCACTCTCTTTCTCTCTCTTTCCCCCTCTCTCTCTCTGTCTCTCTCTCCCTCTCTCACTCTCTTTCTCTTTCTCTGCTGACAGTGCACCGATAGGTTGGAGAGAGACAGACTCATCTTCTTCCTCAATAAGCTGATCCTCAACAAGGTGAGCTCATCAGGCTGTCCCAGTATGCTCTCACATCTAAGCATATATATATATATATAATAACATATCATTGCTGCAGTGTACTTTGTATTGTTATTCTTCATTTTTTATCGCATAAACAGTGTATGTTTATGTTAGAATCGTATCTCAGTATCTGAGATTAGAATTGCTTGACTCTCTCTCTCCCTCTTTCTATATCCCTCTCTCTCCCCCTCTCTCACACGCTCAGAGGAAGTTGTGGACCTGATAGACTCTAATGGCATCCCCCTCTCTCACACGCTCAGAGGAACGTTGTGGACCTGATAGACTCTAATGGCATCCCTCTCTCTCCCCCTCTCTCACACGCTCAGAGGAACTTTGTGGACCTGATAGACTCTAATGGCATCCCTCTCTCTCCCCCTCTCTCACGCGCTCAGAGGAACGTTGTGGACCTGATAGACTCTAATGGCATCCCCCTCTCTCACACGCTCAGAGGAACGTTGTGGACCTGATAGACTCTAATGGCATCCCTCTCTCTCCCCCTCTCTCACACGCTCAGAGGAACGTTGTGGACCTGATAGACTCTAATGGCATCCCTCTCTCTCCCCCTCTCTCACACGCTCAGAGGAACTTTGTGGACCTGATAGACTCTAATGGCATCCCTCTCTCTCCCCCTCTCTCACGCGCTCAGAGGAACGTTGTGGACCTGATAGACTCTAATGGCATCCCCCTCTCTCACACGCTCAGAGGAACGTTGTGGACCTGATAGACTCTAATGGCATCCCTCTCTCTCCCCCTCTCTCACACGCTCAGAGGAACGTTGTGGACCTGATAGACTCTAATGGCATCCCTCTCTCTCCCCCTCTCTCACACGCTCAGAGGAACGTTGTGGACCTGATAGACTCTAATGGCATCCCTCTCTCTCCCCCTCTCTCACACGCTCAGAGGAACGTTGTGGACCTGATAGACTCTAATGGCATCCCTCTCTCTCCCCCTCTCTCACACGCTCAGAGGAACGTTGTGGACCTGATAGACTCTAATGGCATCCCTCTCTCTCCCCCTCTCTCACACGCTCAGAGGAACGTTGTGGACCTGATAGACTCTAATGGCATCCCTCTCTCTCCCCCTCTCTCACGCGCTCAGAGGAACGTTGTGGACCTGATAGACTCTAATGGCATCCCCCTCTCTCACACGCTCAGAGGAACGTTGTGGACCTGATAGACTCTAATGGCATCCCTCTCTCTCCCCCTCTCTCACACGCTCAGAGGAACGTTGTGGACCTGATAGACTCTAATGGCATCCCTCTCTCTCCCCCTCTCTCACACGCTCAGAGGAACGTTGTGGACCTGATAGACTCTAATGGCATCCCTCTCTCTCCCCCTCTCTCACGCGCTCAGAGGAACGTTGTGGACCTGATAGACTCTAATGGCATCCCTCTCTCTCCCCCTCTCTCACACGCTCAGAGGAACGTTGTGGACCTGATAGACTCTAATGGCATCCGCATCCTGGTGGATCTCCTGGCTCTAGCACACCTGCACACCAGCCGAGCCACAGTCCCGCTGCAGGTGAGTGTGTGCGCGTGTCTGTGTGTGTGTGTGTGTGTATATGTGTGTGTGAGTGTGTGCGTCTGTGTCTGTGTTTGTGTGTGTGCATCTGTCTGTGTGTGTGTGTGTGTCTGTGTGTGTATATGTGTGTGTGAGTGTGTGCGTCTGTGTCTGTGTTTGTGTGTGTGCATCTGTCTGTGTGTGTGTGTGTCTGTGTGTGTATAAGTGTGTGTGTGTGTGTGTGTGTGTCTGTGTTTGTGTGTGTGCATCTGTCTGTGTGTGTGTGTCTGTGTCTGTATCTGTGTGTGTGTGTGTGTGTGTGTGTTTGTGTGTTTGTGTATTTGTGTGTGTGCTTCTGTCTGTGGGGGCGACATTGGCTCAGGCAGTAAGAGCAGTCGTCTGGCATGCAGAGGGTTTGCGGTTCGATCCTGGGTGTGTCGAAGTGTCCCTGAGCAAGGCACCTAACCCCCAATTGCTCTTGACGAGCTAGCTGGTTGGTGCCTTGCATGGCACTCAATCGCCATTGGTGTGTGTGTGTGTGTCTGTGAATGGGTGAATGAGAAGCATCAATTGTACAGCGCTATATATATAATCCAATCATATATATAAGGTGCTATATAAATGCCACCCATTTACCATTTGTGTGTGTGTGTGTGCGTCTGTGTATGTGTATCCATAATAGTCACATTTTCTGACATCCTGAATTGCAGTAATGGTTGCTCACTGCTGCCCCCTGTCTGTGTCCCAGAGTAATGTGCTGGAAGCAGCACCAGACATGAAGAGGGAGAGTGAGAAGGAGTGGTACTTTGGCAACGTGGAAAAGGAGCGGAGGGGCCCCTTCAGCTTTGAGGAGGTGAAACTTTTTCTATTCCACAGAAGGCAGTGAGCTTGACCTGTCATCTGGTCCCCGACCTATCTGTCCCTGACCAGCCAATCACTGCCTGTGTTGGACTGTGTGGCCTATAGAGTGTAAAGAAGGAGCTTTCCTTGTGTGAATGTGGGTGGAACAATGCTGACATCCAAAAAACAGAAGGAAAAGGGGGAATTTGGTTAAAAATGGCACCATTATCCAGGCAAACAACTATCCATCTATTATCTAACCCTCTTATTCCTGGTCAGGATCATGGGGCTGCTGGAGCCTATTCCAGCATAGGCATAGGTGAGAGACAGGAACCAGGCATGCATATACCTTATATATTACTGACACCACCGTACTGCTGTAGAGCTCCTCCTGGGACTTGAGCCTACATCACTGCTGTGCATTTCGTCCCTCCTGTCAGCGCTTTACTGTGCCACGCTGCTGTTCTCCAGATGCAGGAGCTGTGGAGCAGCGAGGAGCTGAATGCTAAGACCCGCTGCTGGGCCCAGGGCATGGATGGGTGGCGCCCCCTACAGACCATCCCGCAGCTAAAGTGGTGTCTGCTGGCCAGCGGGCAGGCGGTGATGAACGAGACGGATCTAGCAACCCTCGTCCTGAACATGCTGATCACCATGTGCTCCTACTTCCCTAGCAGGTACATCCCTCATACAGCAAGATTCTAGAGCCCTGGTATAGCAAGATTCTAGAGCCCTGGTACAGCAAGATTGTAAAGCCCTGGGACAGCAGGATTCTAGATCCCTGGTACAGTAAGATTCTAGAGCCTTGGTACAGCCAGATTCCAGAGCCCTGGTACAGCAAGATTCTAGAGCCCTGGTACATCACAGCGGGTACTAGAGTGCAGGTACAGAACAGGAAGTAAAAGACCACAGGTACCAAACAGGAAGTAGAACCACAACAATTGGCTGCACCGTAACAATTTGCTAGATGATTAACTTACTAAGAATGTATTCAAATCAGTTTATTGATTGTCAAAGCTCCTGGATATCCCTTAGTAGTAGCTCCAGCTCCAGCTCAGACCTGACGTTTCTGTGTGTGTGTCCATCAATAGGGACGAGGACAACGCCATCATCCGGCCCCTCCCCCGAGTGAAGAGGATGATCAGTGACAATGCCTGCCTGCCCCACATCGTGCAGGTGAGCCCCTGGGGGGTCTGCAGTAGAGCAGCACTCTATGGAGTCTGACTCCTACTGCATTGCACTAACCCTTCAGGTCATTCTTTTTTATTCTGGACATCTGATAATTCACTGATTTGCTTCAAGCTATATGTGGTGGATAATTTAATAATCCAGTTAAATATCAGGCTTAATGTGGTCAGTATATTTATACAGACTCCATAAACCATTAAATAAAATGCTATTAAAAAGTCTATTGTATGATTTTCTCAGCAGGATGATAATCTTTTACGATTATCTCTAGTTTTTTCAATTGTCTATAGTTGACTTACGGTACAGCCAGTGGCTCCTGTGTGATGTTTTTGATGGTTTTTGCATGTGTGGCAGCTGTTGCTGACCTTTGACCCCATCCTGGTGGAGAAGGTGGCCAACGTGCTGTACCTGGTGATGCAGGACAACCCCAACCTGCCACGCCTCTACCTCAGCGGGGTCTTCTTCTTCATCATGATGTACACCGGCTCCAACGTGCTGCCGGTGGCCCGGTGAGAGAGTAAAATAAACGCCAGACGCATCTCACACTGTACACGCGCACACCAGTGATGTTCTGCTTAAAGCTAAGTCCAGAATGGATGTTGTACTGTACATACTGGGGCGATATTGGCTCAGGACATAAGAGCAGTTGTCTGGCTGTCGGACGTTTGCCGGTGTGGGGGGAAGTGTCCCTGACACCTAACCCCTAAATGCTCCTGACGAGCTGGTTGGTGCCTTGCATGGCAGCCAATCGCCATGTGTGTATGACTGGGTGACTGCATAAATTGTACAGCGCTTTGGATAAAGGCGCTATATAAAGACAGACATTGCAGGCATTTACCATTTACCATACAGGGCAGCAGTAAAATCCAGCCTTGCCAGTTTGCGAGCTTTGAGGTCTTCCACCCATGCTGACAGGCATTCCCGGATCTATTTGTGTTTTGTGTGTCTTTCAGGTTCCTGAAGTACACACACCTGAAACAAGCCTTCAAATCTGAAGAGGTGAGATCGTTTGGGGCTAGCCTCCATTCCTCCGTAGAGATGTCCCAGGCACACATAGTGTGGGAGTGTTCTGACCCTTTGGGCCCCCCCCACCTGCTCCCCTCCCCAGGCCCGTGGTCAGGACGTGGTCCAGAGGAGCGTCCTCAGCTCCATGCTGCCCGAGGCCATGGTCTGCTACCTGGAGAACTACGAGGCCGAGCGCTTCTCCGAGATCTTCCTGGGGGAGTTTGACACGCCCGAGGCCATCTGGAGCAGCGAGATGAGGTAGGCCAGCGCTGCCCAGCCCTGTTCCTGGAGGTCTACCGTCCTGTAGGGCTTCACTCCAACCCTAACAAAGCACACCTCATTCAACAGCTAGAGCAGGGCTGCCCAACCCTGTTCCTGGAGATCTACCATCCTGTAGGGCTTCACTCCAACCCTAACAAAGCACACATCATTCAACAGCTAGAGCAGGGCTGCCCAGTACTGTACCTGGAGGTCTACCGTCCTGTAGATTTTCACTCCAACCCTAACAAAGCACACCTCGTTCAACAGCTAGAGCAGGGCTGCCCAGTACTGTACCTGGAGGTCTACCGTCCTGTAGGTTTTCACTCCAACCCTAACAAAGCACACATCATTCAACAGCTAGAGAAGGGCTGCCCAGTACTGTTCCTGGAGGTATACCATCCTGTAGATTCACATTTCAACCCTAACAGAGCACACCTCATTCAACAGCTAGAGCCGGGCTGCCCAGTACTGTTCCTGGAGATGTACTATCCTGTAGGGTTTCACTCCAACCCTAACAAAGCACACCACATTCAACACCTAGAGAAGGGCTGCCCAACCCTGTTCCTGGAGATATACCATCCTGTAGGTTCACATTTCAACCGTAACTTGGTGCTGTAAGAATTTAGATGTGATCACAAGGAGGAAAACAAGATTACTAAACTCTGTTAACTTCAAAATCTGTAAGGTTTATGTTTGTGTGAATAAGGGTTCTTGTTCTACTGTACTTGCATTGACTGGGTTATGCTGAAATAATGGGCGCCAAGTACCCTTGATTGTGAGATCTACTGCTGCCAAATCGAATCCTTACGGTCTAGTAATTAGTAGCTGGATGAGATCTCTAGTTGTTGAATGAGGTGTGCTTTGTTGGAGCTAGAGTGAAAACCTACAGGATGGTAGATCTCCAGGAACAGAGTTGGGCTGAACACTGAGGTTGGCCCAAGCCCCTGCCTGGCTGTTGCAGGTGACAGGTGTACGTGACCATGGCTGCCCTGCTTTGCGTCTCGCCCCTCAGACGGATGATGATCGAGAAGATCGCGGCGCACCTGGCGGACTTCTCCCCTCGGCTACAGAGCAACACGCGCTCACTCTACCAGTACTGCCCCATCCCTGTGATTGGCTACCCCCAGCTGGACAGCGAGCTCTTCTGCAACATCTACTACCTCAGACACCTGTGTGACGCCACCCACTTCCCCGACTGGCCCATCAGAGATCCCGTACGGGCTGTGTGTGTGTGTGTGTGTGTGTGTGTGTGTGTGCGTATGTGATGCGCGTGTGTGTGTGTGTGTGTGTGTGCGTGTGTGATGTGTGTGCGTATGTGATGTATGTGTGTGTGTGTTTGTGTGTGTGCGTGTGTGTGACAGTTTGTGAGTGTGTGTGTTTGTGTGTGTGTGCATGTGTATGTGTGTGAGTGTTTGTTTGTGTGTGTGTGTGTGTGTGTGTGTGTATGTCATGTGTGTGTGCATGTGCGTGCATGCGTGTGTGTGTGTGCGTATGTCATGTGTGTGTTGTTGTGTGAGTGTGTGTGAGTTTGTGTGTGCGTGGGTATGTGTGTGTGTGTGTGTGTGTGTGTGTGTGTGTGAGTTTGTCTGTGTGTCTGCAATAATACTGGGACCCACTGCAAATCCAGTAAGCTCAATCAGTGCTAGCCTTTGTGTGATATACAGTATGTAAGATATGCACAGTGTGTACCATGTGCTCAGTTTGAGCTGCGCTGCCCCCTGCAGGTGAAGCTGCTGAAGGACACCCTGGAGGGCTGGAAGAAGGAGGTGGAGAAGAAGCCTCCCTCCATGTCTGTGGACGAGGCCTACGAGGTCCTGAGCCTCCCCCAGGGACAGGGCCCGTAAGTCTCCTCCCCTCTTCCCCTCTCCTCTCCTCTCCCCTCCTCCCCTCCTTCCCTCCTCCCCTCCTCCCCTCTCCTCCCCTCCTTCCCTCCTCCCCTCCTCCCCTCTCCTCTCCTTACACTCAGCTCCCCAGCCTCATGCCTGTGTGAACATACTGCGTCAGGGATTTCATAATCTTCCCTTCACACTCATTTGCTTGCTGCATGGAGTCATTAAAGAAGTGTCCCTTCCCAAGAGTGTCTGCAGTGAATTTGACAAGCCTAATTGTGTTGAATGGCCTTTTCTCGTCATCATTTTTTTAGTGATACGTAACTACAAACCTGCTGTTGTGTGGCCAGCTGTGTAAATGTGGATCTATGTGTGGTAAATGTCTGATGCATTTTGGTGAGTCTCAGTGTCTGCTGTGTGCTGTGGTGTTCAGTCGTGTGGTGTTTTGTCTACAGACTGGAGGAGAGCATGATCAGAAAGGCCTACTTTCGCCTGGCACAGAAATACCACCCGGACAAGAATCCGGACGGCAGGGTATGTCTGACTCCTGCTGCCTTAAAACCAAGTTAAACACATTGTATCTACAGTACTGTGAACAGTGACCATATGTTTTGGTTTGGCCTTGAAATGAGACTTAAAATATTTTTTCTTTCTCTGCTACTGTTTACTTCAGAAGTGTCAGTTTCTTCTTTCTTTCATTTTTTCTTACTGTCTCACCTCATTGGCCATATTTTTGTCTTATTTGGCAAAAAGATAATAGAGATACGTCCAGGTCCAGATAGTTTTCTGAGTGAACTTTGCCATATGCCATATGACTTCAACAAACACCTTTGAAAAAAACATCCTATGCTACAATTTTGTGCCAGTGGGATACAGTCTGAGAGTAGCTGACCCCGTGGCTGTCAGTTTTTGGGTCGTATGAAGGACACCGCTCGCTCTTCCCGTTCAGGACATGTTTGAGAAGGTGAACAAGGCCTACGAGTTCCTGTGCACCAAGTCGGCCCGTGTCGTGGACGGACCCGACCCGGAGAACATCATCCTCATCCTCAAAACCCAGAGCATCCTCTTCAACCGGCACCAGGAAGGTCTGCACCCGTCCGTCTACGTATGTCTGTCCTTCACTGCGTCTGTACTTCTGTCCTTTATACCTGTCCGTCTGTGAAGTGGGGAATCCGCTCCTGTTTTTCCTCTCCTTCTCCTGTTTGTCTTTCTCTCTGTGTGTCTCTGTGTCTATAGTTGTCTGTAAGACTTGTATTTGTAACTGTAACTTAGTTTGTAGATTCTTCATATAAAATTAGTTGACTTAGTTTATTTAAAATGTTGGCATTATTTTGTTTTTTTAAAAGTTCTGCAATGTCATGAGTGTTCTTTGATTTATAAAGTTGTGAGATGTCATGAAAGTTTTGTCATTTGATTTTAAAAGTTGTGAGATGTCATGATAGTGTTGTTCTTTGATTTATAAAGTTGTGAGATGTCATGATATTGTTGTTCTTTGATGTATAAAGTTGTGAGATGTCATGATAGTGTTGTTTTTTGATGTATAAAGTTGTGAGATGTCATGATAGTGTTCTTTGATGTATAAAGTTGTGAGATGTCATAATAGTGTTCTTTGATGTATAAAGTTGTGAGATATCATGATAGTGTTGTTCTTTGATGTATAAAGTTGTGAGATGTCATGATAGTGTTGTTTTTTGATGTATAAAGTTGTGAGATGTCATGATAGTGTTGTTCTTTGATGTATAAAGTTGTGAGATGTCATGATAGTGTTGTTCTTTGATGTATAAAGTTGTGAGATGTCATGATAGTGTTGTTCTTTGATTTATAAAGTTGTGAGATGTCATGATAGTGTTGTTTTTTGATGTATAAAGTTGTGAGATGTCATGATATTGTGTCTGTGCATTTCAGTGTTTGAGCCCTACAAATACGCTGGCTACCCCATGCTCATCAAGACCATCACTATGGAGACCAACGATGAGCAGCTCTTTTCCAAGACCTCTCCCCTCCTGCCCAGCGCCACCGAGCTGGCCTTCCACACCGTCAACTGCTCCGCCCTCAACGCCGAGGAGCTGAGGAGGGAGAGTGGCATCGAGGTCCTGCGCTCACTCGCAAACTCACTGTCACACAAGCTCACACACTCATACACTTACTCACTCATGAACTTAGATTCTGATACTCACTCACTTATTCACTCACTTACTCATGAACTCAGACTCTAATAATCTCTCACTCGCTCATTCTCTCACTTGCTGGTTCTCTGCCACACAAACTAGCTCAATCACTTACTCACTCATGAACTTGGACTGTAACACTCACTCACACACTCACTCACTTACTCATGAACTCAGACTCTAATACTCACTCACTCACTCATTCACTCACTCACTCTTGAACTCTTAGTCGTCTCTCACTTATTCACTCACTCACTCACTTGCTGATTCACTGTCACACACAGTAGCTCACTCACTCACTCACTCACTCACTCACACACTCACTCACACACTCGCTCACACACTCACTCACTCACTCACTCATTCACTCACTCACTCACTTGCTGATTCACTGTCACACACACTAGCTCACTGACTCACTCACTCACTCACTCACTCACTCACTCACTCATTCACTCACACTGTATTTCCCCCTCTCTAGGTGCTCCTGGAGGCCCTGTCTCGGTGTGTGACTGTGCTAACTGCACTCACTCACTCACTCACTCACACACTCACTCACTCATTCACTCACACTGTATTTCCCCCTCTCTAGGTGCTCCTGGAGGCCCTGTCTCGGTGTGTGACTGTGCTAACTGCATCCAGCAAGCAAGAGGACATGGCAGTGCAGGTAAACCTGGAGCCAGACTGGAACCTGGCCCATCTGGTCATCCTGTGTGTGTCTATTATCTTTCACTATCAAAGGCAGTTCCTCAGAGGCTCCCATCCCTGTTCCTGAAGATCTGCCGTCCTGTAGCTTTTCATCTCAACCCTAATTTGATTTGGCAAACCTGATTCTACCAATTAGCAGCTCAATGAGATCCCGATTAGCAGCTGTTGAAAAAGGCATGCTTTGTTAGCTGGAGTGAAAGCCTACAGGACAGTAGATCTCCCGGAGCAGGGTTGGGAACCACCGCTCTATCATTTTCCCATTTTCCCCATCCTCTCCAGGTGTGTGGGCACATCTTTAAGTGTTACAGTGTGGCCGCGCAGTTCCAGGAGTGCCGGGAGAAAATCACCGAACTTCCGAACATCGTGCGGGACCTGTGCCGTGTGCTGTATTATGGGAAGGTAAGGGCGGGGCCGCCGTGGTTAGGGAGGGCGGGGTTACGAAAAGTCAGGGAGGGGCTAATGTCAGTGAGAGTGGTCACACAGTGGGAGAGGGTGAGGCCATGTCGGATGATGGCAGAGACACGTTGTAAAAAGTGCTGTAATTTCTCCGTGGTGAAACCAAAATGTAGGAAATACTCTTTAATAAAAGCTGAAAACAGTATGCACTTTCACCACATGTGAATTGTTTGAGTATGGGAGCCAAATCAAAAAACGAAACAAAAAAGTATTTGTCCCAAGCCTTATGGAGCTCGCCGTATATTGACCAGGTGGCAGGTGCTCTGTACTCTTCAGTGCTGTATGAGGTATGGAGACTCCAGGTTAGGTTTCAACCCATGTTTCTCCTCTCTCTCTCCCCTCTCTCTCTCCTTCTCTCCTCCCTCTCTCTCTCTCCATCTCTCCCCCTCTCTCTATAGGTAATTCCCCGGGTGGCCTCCCTGGCGGTGCAGTGTGTCTCCTCTTTCGCCTCAGACTCCCTGCTGCAGCTGCAGATGTACCGGGCCGGGGTGCTCTGGCACCTGCTGGTCTACCTGTTCAACTACGACTACACCCTGGAGGAGAGCGGCATCCAGAAGAGCCAGGACACCAACCAGCAGGTACGCCCTGACCCTAATCCTAACCCCTGCCCACTACAGGACACCAACCAGCAGGTACGCCCTACCCCCACCCCTACCCCTAACCCTAACTCCTACCCACTACAGGACACCAACCAGCAGATACACCCTGACCCTAACCCTAACCCCTGCCCACTACAGGACACCAACCAGCAGGTACACCCTGACCCTAACCCTAACCCCTGCCCACTACAGGACACCAACCAGCAGATACACCCTGACCCTAACCCTACCCCTAACCCTAACCCCGACCCACTACAGGACACCAACCAGCAGGTACGCCCTGACCCTAACCCTAACCCCTGCCCACTACAGGACACCAACCAGCAGATACACCCTACCCCCACCCCTACCCCTAACCCTAACCCCGACCCACTACAGGACACCAACCAGCAGGTACACCATACATACACACACCTACCCACTACATAACACCAACCAGCAGGTACACCATACATACACACACCTACCCACTACATAACACCAACCAGCAGGTACACCATACATACACACACACACCTACCCACTACATAACACCAACCAGCAGGTACTCCATACATACACACACCTACCCACTACAGGGTACTAACCAGCAGGTACTCCATACATACACACACCTACCCACTACATAACACCAACCAGCAGGTACACCATACATACACACACCTACCCACTACATAACACCAACCAGCAGGTACACCATACATACACACACACACCTACCCACTACATAACACCAACCAGCAGGTACTCCATACATACACACACCTACCCACTGCAGGGTACTAACCAGCAGGTACGCCTCTGTCCCCATCAGGAGGTGTGTAACAGCCTGGCCAAGCTGTGCCTGGTGTCTCTGAGCTGCCTGGGCGGGTACGGGACAGGGCCGGAGGGCGGGGGAGGGGCCCTCCCAGAGAACACCATCATCAGGAAGAGCCTGGCTGCCATGCTGACCCCCTACATCTCCCGCAAACTGGGCTCCAGCTCCCCCGCTGAGGTATGGACATGCGCAACGTGCTGTGAACTCACACACGCTCTGCTTAGAAACTCAAAATTGTACATGGAGATGTTCGCTGGTTCAAACAGGTTGAACCTGACCAAATCTGGATTTTGACCCAAAGCCATGTGAATTCATTTAGGAATTACCGAGATCATGATAGTGATGGATTGGTTGATGGATGGGGACAGGCCTGTTATAAGGCTGTACAGATTATCTGCATGAGTAAATGGATGTCAGATAAATCCAGTGAAGGTCCTATTCACCTCCATCACACACACAGACACACACACACACACACACAATCAACCTCTGTTGGACCCCAGTGTATGCTGTGCTGCCTCCCAAAACCTCTCTGTCCCCTCCTGTCCCAGGTGCTGAAGCTGCTGAACAGTAACAGTGAGAGCCCCAACCTCATCTGGACCAACGGCACACGGGCCGAGCTGCTCGAGTTCCTGGAGCACCAGCAGGAGCGCATCATCAAGAGGGTGAGAGAGGGGGGGAGAGGGTGAGAGAGGGGAGAGAGGGGGGATAGGGGGAGAGAGGGTGAGAGAGGGGAGAGAGGGGGATAGGGGGAAAGAGGGTGAGAGAGGGGAGAGAGGGGGGATAGGGGGAGAGAGGGCGAGAGAGGGGAGAAAAGGGTGAGATGGGGGGAAGAGGGTTGGGGGGGGTGAGAGAGAGGGGGAGTTTGTAGTGGTAGTAGTAGTTTTCCAGACTTGTTTAGCTGTCTTGGAAGTGTTTAGCAATTGTCTTTAGCTTTGTAGCTAAAGTGTATAGTCAGCTTTGACCTTCTCATCCAGCTGTGGTCTAGCATGATGGATTCCTGGTGAGCTTCTGCTGAGATACAGACCGTCTGATCGCCTGACCTCCTCCCCTCCACAGGGAGAATTTGAGGAGAACCTGGCGACGGAGTTTGTGTTCAGCGACCACAGCAAGGAGCTGATCGTGGGCGAGATCTTCGTCCGGGTCTATAACGAGCAGCCCACCTTCGCCCTGGAGGTCAGGATGGAACACCCCGGAACTGCATCCTCAGAAACACAGGGCTGCATTTCTGTATATGAACTGAAATGTGCAAAGTGACATCATAACTAATTCCTTTCCAGAAAGGAATGGAATATGTAGAACTAGAAAGGAAAGGAATTGGTAGAACTAGAAGATTATTTCATGCACATAACAGTCAAATCAGTAATCTTCTCCAGCAGTGACACACTGACATACCTAATCTGTTTGTTTGACAGTGATTGTGTTTGAAAACCGCGTACTAGAACACTACTCATACTAAAATTCAGGCTGATTTTCATTGAAATGTAGTACGAGTAGTATGCTAGGTATGCGGGTTCGAGCACAGCCAATATGAGGTCTCCTGTATGCGTCACGTCTTCATATCCATGAGGGACCTCACTTCCTGTCCTCCATCTTCCACATCCCAGTTCCCTAAAGTGTTTGCGGCCAGCCTGCTGGACTACGTGGGCTCCCAGGCGCAGTACCTGCACACCCTGCTGGCCATGACCCAGGCCAGCCGGCTGGAGTCCCAGCAGCACGTCCAGAGGCTGCAGTGGGCCGAGATGGCCCTGGAGGCGCTGCGCAACGTCATCAGGAACAACCCGGGTACGAGGGCTTGGGTCTGGGCTGGGGGGAGGCAGGACGTGAGTGGGGAGGGAAGGGCGGCGAGCAGGAGAGGTGGGTGTGAGTAGGAGGGAATGACCTGCCTCTTGCTGTCCAGAAGGACAACACTGTCAGTGGGGCTCTTCAGGCTACACCTTTCCCTCCCCAACTCACTACCATGATTAGCCTTAGACTGTAATGGCACTTATGTATAGATTGTATAGATATATTTTTTTGTATTGTATGCAATTGTGGTATGCTAGTTTGAAAGTTGATTGTGCTCTTAAAGGGTTCTGATTTTCTGCATGTTTACACTAGGACTCGGAACTATACTGTCCTCTCAGGTCCTCTTTGCACTTGTTCTTGTGTTTAATTTGCACTTTGTTGTACGTCGCTCTGGATAAGAGCATCTGCTAAATGCCATGTAATGTAATGTAATGTAATGGCTCAGGTCTCTCGAGGCCAACTTACATCCACCTCAAAGAGGATGTTCTCGCATCTGTGTGTCATATATAGTGAGGTGACATTGGCTCAGGAGGTAAGAGCAGTCGTCTAGCAGTCGGAGGGTTGCTGGTTCAATCCCGCCGCGGGTGTGTGAATGAGATGCATTAATTGTACAACGCTTTGGATAAAGGCACTATATAAATGGCAACCATGCAGCTCCAGGCAAATGCATTTTGTTTGACCTTTGTTGGGAAGGTCCAGGTTGCATTGGCATCACTCCTGCATGTATTATTGTGCTGACTGACATGGCTCCCTAGCACCACTGACGACTGCACGGTCTCTCTGTCTGGCACAGGGTCTGAATCGGAGTGCATTGGCCATTTTAAGCTCCTCTTCTCCCTGCTGCGTGTCCATGGGGCGGGCAAGGTCCAGCAGCTGGCTCTGGAGGTACCGGGCTCGCCTCCTGTGTGGGACAGTACTGGACCCGTCCCTAAGAAGTGTAGCACCAAAGAGGGCTCAACAGTGCTCCCAGTTCTGAAACCCGATGTGTGTTAACTGTAAAAATTGTTTAGGAGCGCATCTACTAATTGGGATATATTAGTGTGCTCCTTTCAACTTAGGAGCACGCATATTCCTCTGAAAATGTTAGTGTATAGTCTTGGTGTTCTTTTAAAGTTTTAAAGTTCTTGGACAATGGTGAACATTAAAATGCCGACTGGCCAACAGCATTTCAGCACTTCACTGTCATTGGTTGATGCCTGCCTAAGTGCGTCTCCCATTGGTTCATTGTCTTTATCTGTTGACTCAGGTGGTGAACACTGTCACGACAAACCAGGAGTGTGTGAACAGCATCTCTGATGCCCTGGTGCTGTCTAACCTCCTGGTCCTGCTGCAGTCCCTGCCCTCCAGTAAGACCTCTGACTGTGACTCAATTAGGGTTGTCCACAAGGTGGCACTGTTGTTTGACTAGTTGTCATGGTTCTATCAATGTTGCGGGCCCTGTACGAATCAGCGCATTTGCCTACCATTGAGTATGTAAGTTGAGTTGAGCTGTTAAGTAGGCAAACTTTAATAGTTAGGAAGTTGATTTGGACACAGCCATATACAGTAATCAGACCAGACAGTAGCTAAACATTAACAAACTATATTAACACCAGTGAACTGGTTCTTCAGTAGTCCTACTCTCCAAACGGCTCCTGCACAATATTACATTTTTGGGCTAAAACTCATCCATAGGCTTATATTGTAAAATTGCTGGATCTTATAATCATGATAGACCCAACGATGGCCTGTGAACAAGTCTGATTATCCCTGTCTTCATAGAGCCCTCTCTGAAGATGCAGTTGCAAGGCTAGCTAGTGTATACTGTCTGTTTTTGGCTGTGCTATTTCTATGAAATTTCTGCTGCTGTGAACTGATGTAGCATCCATCGAATAACCCTTAACCTAACCCTACTCATCTTGCTGTTTTGTGGCAAAGGCAGATCCAGGAGAACCACATTGTGTTAAAGAAGCCCAGCTCCATTAAACGTATTCATCCACACATGTCTGTATTTCAGGCAGACAGTTAGTCCTGGAGACCCTGTATGCCTTGAGTTCCAACACCAAGATCATCAAGGAAGCTATGGCTAAAGGTAATGTTTGCATCAAAGGGGTTGGGGTAAGAATGCTATTGGGAGAGATAAAACAACTTTCTTGGAATTATTGCCTCCATAATCTGAAATACTGCATTGTCTCTCCTGGTGATGAATTAGTGTCTAAACCATGCTCCTCTGCCTGACTTCCAGGTGCTCTGATCTACCTACTGGACCTCTTCTGTAACTCCACCCACCCCCAGGTGCGCTCCCAGACCGCCGAGCTCTTCAGCAAGATGATCTCAGACAAGCTGGTGGGACCCAGGGTAAGCCCCTGGCAGTGCCTGTCTAAAAATATGTGCCTTAACGTGTGGGAGGGGGCTGTTCCAGTATTATTCTTCTTCATTTCTAAACAAGGAATTAGAGAATTAGAGAGATATAAATGTGGATCTAGTCTACTACAATGCTAAAGGAAAAAAGTCCTAATCACTTTTAATACAATTAATACAATTCAAATTGTGCCAGGTCTCAATGTTTCTATAGAGGGGCCAGGTCTATGCATCTCCGTCCAAAGATGTTCCAGGTCTCAGTCTGGTTGTCTATAGAGGGACAAGGTTTCGGTGTCTCTGTTGGTAAATGGGCAGGTCTCACTGTCTATTGATGGACCGGTTCTCAGTCTTTGTCTGTAGATGTGCTTGGTCTAGTTTGGACCAGGTCTTAGTATCTCTGTGCATAGAGGTTCCAGGTTTCGGTGTCTCTGTCCATAGAGGTTCCAGGTTCCGGTGTCTCTGTCCATAGAGGTTCCAGGTTCTGGTGTCTCTGTCCATAGAGGTTCCAGGTTCCGGTGTCTCTGTCCATAGAGATTCCAGGTTTTGGTATCTCAGGTCCATTGAGGTTCCAGGTTCTGGTGTCTCTGTCCATAGAGGTTCCAGGTTTTGGTGTCTCTGTCCATAGAGGTTCCAGGTTCCGGTGTCTCTGTCCATAGAGGTTCCAGGTTCCGGTGTCTCTGTCCATAGAGGTTCCAGGTTCCGGTGTCTCTGTCCATAGAGGTTCCAGGTTCCGGCCTCTCTGTCCTTAGAGGTTCCAAGTTTTGGTATCTCTGTCCATAGAGGTTCCAGGTTTTGGTATCTCTGTCCATAGAGGTTCCAGGTTTTGGTATCTCTGTCCATAGAGGTTCCAGGTTCCGGTGTCTGTGTCCATAGAGGTTCCAGGTTCCGGTGTCTGTGTCCATAGAGGTTCCAGTTTCCGGTGTCTCTGTCCATAGAGGTTCCAGGTTCCGGTGTCTCTGTCCATAGAGGTTCCAGGTTCCGGTGTCTCTGTCCATAGAGGTTCCAGGTTCCGGTGTCTCTGTCCATAGAGGTTCCAGGTTCCGGTGTCTCTGTCCATAGAGGTTCCAGGTTCCGGTGTCTCTGTCCATAGAGGTTCCAGGTTCCGGTCTCTCTGTCCTTAGAGGTTCCAAGTTTTGGTATCTCTGTCCATAGAGGTTCCAGGTTCCGGTGTCTGTGTCCATAGAGGTTCCAGGTTCCGGTGTCTCTGTCCATAGAGGTTCCAGGTTCCGGTGTCTCTGATAGAGGGGTAAACCTCAGTGTCCGCCCTCCTCAGGTGCGCCTGACTCTGATGCACTTCCTGCCGGCTGTGTTCATGGAAGCCATGAGGGACAACGCGGAGGCGGCCGTGCAGATCTTCGAGGGGACGCACGAGAACCCAGAGCTCATCTGGAACGACAGCTCCCGGGAGACCGTCTCCACCGCGGCTCACGAGATGATGCTGGAGTACGAGGGCATTCCTCAGACAGAATATTAACCAGTGCTTAATATTAATGTTTCATGTGTATTTGTAGTGATTTATTTGCATTATGCGAAATAACCAGGAGGCATTGACGGACACATCAACGGTAATATTGTGGTGTTGGCCCAAGGTTGGGACACATGTTACGTCTCTCTTGTGA